>NW_020451124.1:59993-66295 GCF_003343035.1 Apteryx rowi | reverse complement strand
GAAGAATCAGTCCACTAGTAAGAATCAGCCCTTCCTTGCTTCAAGCTCTGTAGATACAGTACAGCAAGGAAAGGGTTCTCGAACAGGCCATAGTACAATCAACTCAGACAACCAATATGATCAATAGCTACCACAAAATTGAAAGTTACAGATTCCCAGGAGTCTGTTTGTCCATTTGTAATTTTCCTGTATCCATATAAATTTCTTAAGGAAAGTAATCAGCTCAGGTCATGTGAAAATCATTACAAATATACTACCCTTGAGACTTGGAGAAATTTGATTAACTCAAAGTTCAGTGGATCAATAAAGCATCCTGTAACACCACACCTTTACCTACTGCCTGTGAGACAATGACTAAGTTCTACAGAAACAGCACCTGAAGAGTTTGACTGTATTCAATTAATCTACCAGAAAGCTCAAAGACTTGCTTTTAGATGTCAGCTTCTGTGTAATCTATTAGAAAAATGGCTGAAAGCAACAGGAACTGCAGGTATCAGCATCAACACTTCACTCCCTATATGCAGAAAAGTTCCCTCATACTTATCTTACACACAAGTATTACAGGGGTTGTCTTTGATTCAGCAGTAGAACAAGTTAAACAAATTTTTAGCTGTCTCCAAACCCAATCTGCTCCCTCTCCCACCAAAACTCCACTGTCCTGCCTATGAGTTGACACAGATTATTTGAGGATATGAGATTAGCCTAGGACTGCTTTTCACATAACAACTTAACCTCTGCAGGTTATCTAGAACTCCAGTTATACACACAGATAAGCAATCACTACACCAATCTGCCAACTGTTACAGCAATCAAAACCAGTGTTACTCAGCACTTAAGTCATTTAGTCACCAAGAATCCAATTCAGCCATTTGTTTGATGTTTGGAATCATGGGCAGAAGCACAAATCAATTGTTTTATGCTCATTCTTCCCCATCAGGACAGCTGGGCCTCTTGTTAGAGCATTTTGGTCAGATTTAGGAAACTGATGCTTAGAAATTGCTTCTTAGCTCTGCTGCCCATCTCATGTGACTTGCAAAAACTCTAAACTTCATTTCATCTCAACTTCCTCTCGTTCCACCCCCTCAACTTGTATGCATCTTGCCAATTTACAGTAGTAGAAATAACTGGTACAATACAGTACCTAACACAAAATACTTCTAAGCCCTAACAAAATAATGCTGCTGCAATAGCACATCTCAAAAATGTATCCAAACAGGCTTAGCTATCCTGTAAAGAGACAGATGAATGCTCCTGCCAGATTAAAAGGCTTCACCATAAGGTTCAAATAGCAAGGAAYAACAGAAACATACGTACTTTATAAATCTTTTCCTAAGCAGGATTTTAAGGRCAGAATAGCAATTGCATGAAAACAGCCACATTCCACATATAAAAAAATGCAAGTGGCTCACATGAAACAATCTGATGATCTTAACAGAGGAACCTGCACAAGTTGAAGTCTCCTCTTTATGGGCCACAGGTTGTTCATAAGTGGTTGGGCTGCCTAACCATATAGCACTGTTTTAACTGTGAGGTATCTGTAAAGCTAACATCAATTTGCGATTSTGATTTTAGTTCTCAGTGTTAGCAATTAAGAAAGCAACTATAAATGGGGGGGAAACAAGGGAGATGGATCCTGTAATCACTGACAGGTTAAGTGTATAAGCTCTCAGTGTAAACTTTAGATTTAAGATTCTAACAAAAACTTGGGTCAACTCGTTTTCCCTGTAACACCAACAGAATCAGGCTTTTGCCCCTAGGTAGAATGAAGCATTGGGACAGAAAGTGCTGTGAATTGAGATCTTCACCTAGAAGAATTTGACTTCAGTGTAGTTAACACTTCTTTAAACCAGCTTGCCCCTTTTGTTCAAAGGTGARAAAAGGACAGTAAACAGGAAAAGAGATTGCAGTATCTTTGCTGTCAACAGCTCAATGTGAACTGCTACTGTAATGGATTTGTTGTTCAATTCACTCCCTCGCTTCTGCCTAGATGTTTTTCCATGTCTTCTCCTGCCCCTTTAAGCCTCATCCCTTCCTCTTCATCAGTTAATCCCCTGTGACCAGTAGGTCCAGGGGATTCCTAGGCCTGTACGTGCTCACTGCAAACAAAGACTACATTAGTGTGTAATACATGCTGATGAAATGAACGCAAGGGGCAAATTCAGAGATGAAAAAGTCATTATCATAATCACCAGCTATTACACATCCTTTAAACCAAAGCACAACAGTAATGATTGCCTCAAGTAACTATCTGATGGGTTCTTAAAAGCTCAGCTCTGAGGCTGGTAGCTCATTTGTCATTATCACAGCTGTTGTGACAATTTGACATGAAATCAGTATTTAAATTGCATACTGGACAAAAAAGAAAGCCTAGTTTGCCTCAACTGTGCCAAATTCCTCCCACAATTAGGATACTGATGGATAGACCCTCCAATTACTTACCTCCATCTGCTTCAAAATGCTTTCATGTTCCAGCTCACCAGGAGCCTCATTTCAACTGCAAAAGTCGAAAAAGGCCCCTTAAAATGCTTTTCCGTCCACCAGAATTTTCAAATACAGAGTCGAGGTGTATGCATGACCTACTCCAAAAACACCTATTTACTGGGTCAGCCACAGTAATACACTTGTCAGTTYTGCCTAACAATTTTTCCCTATTAAATATGTAGCTCTGCAGGGTCCATTATAAGATGTTCATCCCTGCTGCAGTATTCACAGCTGGAAAGAGCATGCACACAAACTCACTCACAGCAACAGTTCCAGCACACAGCAAGCATGAGGCCAAACCAAATAAAGCTGGTAAATACCACTTCCTAAAAAACAGGGTTTACAGTGGCAAAGATCCTTCAGTCTCAAACTAGCAGACCCAACAGGGACACAGATAAACACCTGATGCCAGACAGCACCTCTGTTATCATTCATTCTAGTGCAGGACAGCCAAACTGAAATAACTGGGTCCGCAGTTGAGCTGGTATCTCCAGAAACCCTTTTAGCTCACCTCAAAAACCCAGCGCCCAGTCCGCAACACAAGGGGAAAGGACACAGAGGGCCAGCTTACACAGAAAACATGCCTTGCAGCAGAGAGAGCACTTACCACTTCCATTAGAAGACAGTGACTTTTTGCATCTGTACATGATGGTCCATTCAGAGAAGTTTGGTCAGAATTATAGTCACAAGCAATTAAAGCAAGTCTCCAGAGATCATGTTACCTGCCATCTCAACAACCATACATGTAAGGCAACTCGCACGCTCCTTCACTTTTGGTGACTACACATAGTACAGCAGCTGTAATGACAACAAGCTGCTGCAATAAGTGTTTGAYTGATGTAATTTCATTTAAGTTATACAGGCTTAAGAACATAGGGATACCAGCTTCTGCCATCCACTGTTAACTCTGACTTTAAGAAACAGATTTAAACAGATTCAAGAACATCATACAAATCACATGAGGTATTTCACATGCACATAGGACCAGAAATCTGGCTCATGACTAGCTGACTGTACATAGCATACATTTAAACACAAGTTTCCATGAGTGTCAGAAACTGACTGCCCAACTCAATATGTGAATGCTCAGGTCTTGGGAAAAGCCTGTCCCAGATCAAACTGGCTGCATTATCACTGTTGGCTTCTCTAGTCAGACTCCTTGAAGTTGGAAGCAAAGTCAGCTAGTCCATCCTCTCCTCTCAAAAAGGAGGGCAAACTAGACCAGCCTGSTCAGGACTTTGTCTTCTCGAAGGATGGAGATCCCAGCACCCCTCTGGATCCCTGCTCCATTGTACAACCACTCTCATGGTGAGAAAGTTTTCTTTAAATCTAGCTGGAATTTGTGTCCTGACCTGTTTGTTGCCTCTCATTTTGTCACTGTGCATTTCAGAGARCAGTCCAGTTCTGCCTTCTCCATACATACCCTCTGCTAGGTAGAGGTAGGCAGCAATAAGATTCCCCCCTGCCCCTCCTTTACCCTCTCTTGTCCAGGTAAACTAAACCCCTCAAGGGTCATGKGCTCCAGCCACCTAAACCCATGACAGCTTTTACAGATTTGCATTCTGTCTCACTGGTGAGCAGTCATTAGTCTCAATACAGTGGCTAATATTGTAGTAAAGCCAAAAGAGGGATATGGTCACCATCTTCTCTGCCTTGTCAAGCTAGCTTACTTGCCCATAGCCTTCTCAGTTCAGCCCTGCAGCCATGCTGGCATTACAAGCAAATAAAGTGCCTGGAGAGCCTGCAGTAGGAGTGCTCCAACACCACAGCTCATTTCTACTCCTGTGATGCTTCATGAAAAGGCACAGGGACCAGCAATTGCCCAGCATCTGAGCAGAACAAGCTAAAGATATTAACTGGTGGGAGAGGGGGAAGAAAACAAAACTAGAAACATATGAAAGCATAAAGTGGCAGGAAAGACAGAACACTAAAGGGAAAGGGAGAAGCATCCTGAACTTCTTGGAGTAAAAGAGACAAAATCTAGGTACCAGTAATGAACTGAGTTCCAGCACTCCCTCCCTGACAGACCACCAGCAGTTTCCATGTCTGACTCCAGCTGCTGTGCTGTTGTCCCCGGCACACCACTCATGCAATGACATCTCCTTTTGCAAGTGATACTTGATACACTAAGGGAAAGCACTAGAGGCAGTTTCAGCTTTTTAGCCTCAGCTTGTTACTGGACAACTCAAGAGCTTTTAGCTTTCAAAACATGCCTGCAAAAGTGTAACAGAATTACTGCATAAACTGCGTATGCTCCACTGTGGCACATTAAGCCACATCTTTTGAACAGCTTAAGAACAGGATTATACCCGCCGTGTGTTTCCTATACTCTCTTGCTGTTTATTTTTCACTTCCTTTAATGTAGTTTCTGGCTATCCAGGAGACAGAAGATAAGTAGAACAGATGCCTTCAAGTAAAACAAACATAGGAGTAGGTAAAAACAGAACAGCACCCACTGTTCATTAATCTCCTAGATTTACATATAATCACCAAGTACAAGCCACAAGGGGGTAAGCTTAATATTTGCATTTGCACACAGTCCAGGTTAGACTTACAGGTAAAAGCAGACTAAGTTATCCATAGGAAAGATCACTGCAAGCTCTTCTCTAAAAAGATGACCCAAGGCCTATTTTTAAATACCTAAACCAACGCTTRCTGAAGTCAATGAGAATCTTTCATGTTAATGGCTCTGGAGTTCTGGGACTGGCCTGGCATTCTAGGGATATATATTTGCAATCAGTGACACACAGGGTCCGAAGCTACCATTCTCATTGAGCTGCAAATTTTAGTGAGCATTTGCTGAACAAAGAACAATCTAACAGACCGAAGTGGCACAAYGCAAGGACAAACCCCATCTTTTCAACACCACAAGCAATAACAGGATTTRGGATAACAAATACTATAGTTGCAGAACCCTAATCCCACTCAGGCCACTGGAAGCAAAACACCTTGTCATTTAATTCATGTAACATCTGGTTCACTCTCAGCTCAACTCTCAGCACAGAAGTTGCCTCCACATTTGGTGTCAGCAAGAGATAACTATAAAAGCCAACCAAAAGCTATCATCTTCAGCAAATATATGCTGGCCCAATATGCTTTGGGCAGTACCTGTACAACACACCAAAATAAGTATGCAAACAGTAAAATAAATCTGTTAATGTGGCTTTCTAAAAAGGGATTCAGTAAAACTGAGTCRTATTTGACAATAGTTAATTTACTAACTAGCCTTTAGAAAAAGAGTTTCACCTCTGCACACACATGGTCCTTCAGCAGACTAAGGGCTTGAATACTTAGAACAGCAGAAAAAATCAGGGACAGGAAGAGTTTACAAACTATAGACAAAGAAACAGAGCAAAAAGAAATGAAGGACAACAGTGGTCTTGGGACCTACCTCCAGTTTAGCTCATGACCACACAGGCAATGACAGATCACCTTAGAGGGGGTGGAGCTRACAGCATTTGAGAAGGTGCTGGTTAGGCAACAGCCACATTTAGTTAAATCAACCAGTCCCCAGAAGACAAATTACTGTCAGGTCAAAAGGATTTGCTATATCCTGGAAAGCTTATTGCTGACATTTCAAAACATATGGACAAAAGCTGGAGGTTTACTGAACATAGATAGTAAATATATTTATGTGGTGCTGGGTGCTACACCTTCTAATGGCCTCACTTCCCAGAGACAGGAAGCCCATGCTAGGACATACGGACTGCAGAAACACCAACTGGGGAAGCAGGGTCAGCAAGTCCTCAGCAACCAACCACAATCACTTCATTTCCAAGCGCAATACGGCCCCAAGCGCAATACGGCCCCAAGCGCAATAC
>NW_020451124.1:24124-59352 GCF_003343035.1 Apteryx rowi | reverse complement strand
GCGCAATACGGCCCCAAGCGCAATACGGCCCCAAGCGCAATACGGCCAGAGACTGTTTTCCAGGTAACTTAAAAGATAAGAAAAGGAAGCAGAACAAAAAAAGACAGATTGTCCAGACTGTCTAGGGGCTGTCGGAAGGTAATCAGCTCCTTGGCCTCCCAAGGCCTGACACACCCACCACAAAATTGTATCCTCCCCCCAAAGTAATTCCTGGTACCCTAACAAAATTCTCTGGTGACCATGGGCCAGCAGAACTTTGAAGAGTTTCAACAAAGCAGGCATGGAAAGGATCCTTTTTGTTCAGCTCTCTGTAGATAGTAAAGAGGTCCAGAGTGCTAAATACTGCATAAACTAAGCATAAAATGGTCTCAAACTCAGCCCAGGCTGATGTTTTAAAGCAGATGCCTACAGTCATGAGTCTGAGGTAGCAAAACATATAACCTCATTTGATAACTGCCAAGCCTCTTCCAGCAAGGTAAAACCCTTTTTCATGCAAACCCATGCTTTTACATCAAAGCATTTTGCATGCAATATACTACAAAGCAGTGTTTGAATAAAAAAATGACATACATGAGAAGTATGTTTTCCTCAGCTTAGCCACAGTTTCATCATGCCTCCCAAAGACTGTCATTTTGACACTCTGAACTTGATACAGAGCTTCTTTAACCTCAAAGCCGCAAATCACATTCAGACAACTGCTAGGATCTTGGGGACTGTCACTAGAAGTTGGTAGTGTCTGCTGTCTCACATAAATATTTACCAGGGAGTTCCACACAGCTCGTCATCTCTTTCAAAGACGGGATCATTTCAGAGCAACACAGCTCTCCTCACACATCTCAAGCATGCTACAAGTACCTCTAACCTGTGTTGATGCTTTGGAGGGCATAATTCCCCTAAAATAAAAGTCATTTCTTTAATTACTGAGCATAGAGAAGAGAAAGAAACAGCAGTTTGGCACTAGACATTAAGCTGTGCAGCTGTCATTCCCTTACTCACAGCACTACTGTTAACACTGCAGACCTGAATGTCTGCACCAGGCTGACCTGGTAACAAGAGGCTACTCAGTGACATGGGAGTAACAGCAATCCAAAACTTGCTTGGGCTATGTCCAGGTAGTATCCTCATCTCTATGGGCCAAGGAAGTGCAAAATCTCAACCCCATCTCCCAGTGCAGCAAATATCCCATGTCCATTGCCTCAATTCCAAATCTRGAAAACCTGAAGGGCCAATTTCCTGCAGTGCTGAACATGGGAAATAGTAAGACTTGCTTTCTGCATTTTAACTCTGTACAGACCAAAAATCCTTAGGCAGGATCCTTTGTTACAGATCCTACCCCCAGGCATAATTGAGACTAATAGCAAATTTATGATATGAAAATAGAGTTCTTCCCACTACATCAGAAGCCAAGATGCTTTTTTCCCCCTGAAGACTTCATTCTAGAAATACTAGGTCAGGTAATAAACTCAGGTCAAAATACATCTTTTCAATATATGGTKGAAATGTAGCTGATAAGATTTACTAAGTAAAGCTACACGGAAAAGCTCAGATGAAATGTATTTAACTTCAGTCATCTTGTTCCTCAGCTTTCCCTATAGACTGCAAAGCCCTGACCAACAGCCTTTTTTCAAGTCTTTAACTGAAAATCAGTAAGCCTAACTTTGAAGTGAAATGAGTACAATTCTCTCTAGTTTTATTTCAGAGTTCTGTTGATTCTACATCAGGATCRACACAACAATCAAATTGAATGTGATTTTAGAAAAGACAAATAAAACTAAGTATCACAAAAAAACCACTAAAGCTTCACTGTCAAAATATCTTAGCAAGTGACTTTTTACTCTACTTATCTGACTATATTAAATACACCAATTCACAGCCTGAGGGCAACAGTAAATTGGACAAAGCAAACTGTCCCAGCTATATAGCACAGCACTTCATTAGAACAAAACAAGAAGTGGAGGTGCTTCTTGCTAAGGTCCTTAAAGGAGTACACACTACATTACAATGTTGTATTGCAGGCTAAAAAAATAAATGAAACAAACAGGGAAACACATTTGTCTTAGTTTGCTCTAAAACTGAAATACTTCCTTCTCAATTTTGCCATGTCTGTTTAAACAGGACTCCCTCTCTGAGGAACTCCCACTATTTCATTAAATGTTTAAATTCTTTTCACTGTTAAGCATCTAACACATCTCCCTTGAGGGCCTCAGGTATTACTGGAATACATTTTATTAATAGTAAGCCACAAAGATAATAGCAACAACTTTAACAGCCACAGCAAGAGAAATGAGAGCAAGATCATTACAGGGAAGCAGATGGCAATTCAAAATAAGACCTTCTGGCTTTTCAGATTTCTCCTTTTACCTACTTCATCCAGCATAAAGAATAAATAAWCCTCTCCCCTTTCAATACTTCCACCATTCTGAAATATTATATATTGCACCTCTAATGTTCACGTTTGTTCAGCATGTTTCCAAGTAACATACCAAGCTGCTGTACTAAGGAGGGAGGTAAATTCATCTTCAGCTTTCTCCAAAATCTCTCTTGATATTGAAGGAGCTAGCCTGGAATTATGGGGGAACCCACTATCACCCTTATGTTTGTTGTGCCAAAATAATTCCCCACAACACCTTTACAGAGTTTTGTACAGCTTGAAACTGGAGACATTAAAAACAGTTTTCCATTATCAAGAACACACATACAGAAAGAGAACTTACAGGGAAGCAGAAGAGAAAAATCCAGTCTACCAGCTGAACAAAGTAAATCTACCTTCTGCTTGGTGCTCCACTTCACTACAGCACACAACTGACTTCTGGACTACAAAACAGAGAGAGATATCAACAYTGAGTTGGGAGCAAAAAAACCAAGGTAAAAACATAAGATGACTTCATTTAGACACCCAGAGGCTGCTTTTCAGAATTCAAGAGCTCCTGTTGTTTCCAGTAAACCTTGCTTTAGTGCTTCTTAGGCTGAAAGTCTCACTGAAGGCTCACTTGAGAGCTGTTAATCCCACTGAGCAAAATCCAGAGGCATTTTACATACATATACCAGATCCAAAGTACCTTAAAAAGAAATATGCCTATTACTTAACAATCCAAAAGCAACTGTGGGCTCCTGAAAGATGGAGATGCTGTACCTATCTTATCTCCCTGACATGTATTAAGAGTACTGGTGCATAACAACATCATAAGTAGCCTGGAGAACAGTATCCAGAGCTGTTACTGAGATAATACCTTGCAAGAGGCAAAATGCAACAAGCCGCTTCCTCCACACTACACTGACACCACAATCCTGCTTTTCCCCTACCTTCCCCATCTTACTGTCTCTACCTCCACTGCACTACAGAAACTGAGTCCCATCACACAGGCCTTGCGCTTCCTCCTAGGATTTGCACACATGACCTCAGGTAGGGTCTTCTGCAGCAAGGGTTACAAGATGCAGCCTTAATGTCAGTCTGCTCCATCATCTTCCTTCACACTGCATGAAACATTTTAAACAGGAAGGAGGTCAGGAGACAGCCAAGCTGTCATCCTTCCTCTGAGCAGCTTGGGGAAAAAAGGTACATAGGGAAAGATCCTTAATACAGTGAGATTAACCAGACTGTATGGGAAGTATTTCTTCCCTTTTCTTTCTCCAAAGCTTGGGATAATTTTTCAGGTACTGATGCTGTGCTCAAATTTAAACCCTCTTCCACTGAAAAAACTGAACATGGCCATCAAAAGCACTTTCAAGATGCCCCTCAGCAACTGAACGCATCACATACAAGTTCAGAGACCTCTGAAGACCAAGACTTCTTTCAGTTCCTGGGCATCATGGTGTTACTCCCTACTTGGTGCAATACACACATGCTCACTAAATAGCTTCTGTGAGTGTGAAAACAGTTCTAGGTACATTCAAAGGCTCAGGTGACCTTTCTGTGCCCACCCCGCCCCCTCTTTCAAAGTGCACCATATGGATAGATGTAAATTTTGAAGTCAGTTAAAAAATACTTAGACAAAGTAACTGCTGCTGAAACAAAAGATACTGCAATTAAGGAGCCACATTCTCCCCTCCCTTCAGTAAACAGATTACACCTCATTTGTACTTATAGCCAGAAGAGACACACTAAGCACTGAATCCTGCTCAGGGGCCTTCCCCCCCACCAGTAGTCTCCTCAAACTCCCATTTGTAGGCAGGATTGAACAGACTGTACACCTACATCTGAAGCAAAAAGCACACCTACCAGCATAAGAAAGAGCAAATGTTGTTACAAAAGAAACAATTCAGTCCCCATTTCCTACCCCTAGCCCTTACCCATGTGTCAGTGTTCAAGTACAGCACCAAGCACTAAACCATACCAGTTGGGCAAGCAGGACAAAAATGAGCTGGTCTCCAAGGGAACTATCTTGCATGAAGCCGGTCTGGGGCTGTCAAGCACACCATGCTCCTCTGTTCCTAGCTCTCAGTCTAAGAGATCAACTAGAGACACAGCCAGAGCAGTATCCTACAACTGTTTTCTGCTTCTCAGGAGCTACATGGGGCCAGGGAAACAGGGTGTAAAGTTAAGACTGCTTTAATTTATATCAGCATGGCTTCCATCCCTAACCCTGGAAAAGGAACAGGAATAGCTGAAAAGCCACTCCCAAACAGAAAGCAGACAGACTCCCTGCATGCTTTATCAGCCCAAATACCTGGAAGATGCATTTGATTTCATGGAAGAATCAGGCAAGGCAGCTTGCCTAGGCAACATGATTACTTAAAGACCAAAAAACTTAAGAAAAAACTTCAGAGAGAATTTCCAAGAAAAAAGCCATTAAGGCAGCACAAATCCAGAAGCCAGTAAAGTATAAGTGAGTAATAAAAGTGAACAATAATCTCTTAATTGCGCCATCTCCTCTCTAATGGAACAGAGCACTAATTCCCTCTGAGGCTGCAAATCCAGAAGGTTAACTTTTCACCCCTGCACAGACCCAGAATCCCCCCTGGCACCAAGTTAAATGCATGTACACACCAAAGGCAGGATGTGCAAATAAATAAGAAAGCTAAGGCACATGCCTTAAGACAGCCTTTTCAAAACTGGATCAGCAGGTGTTGTATTATGGGCTCTGGCACAGCTGAAAGCAGGAGGCAGCAATCCAGTCATACCACACCTATTTTCCCACTATTTAGGAGAACTGACACTAAGCTTATTCTTGCTCTGCATCCAGTAAACAGCATAATTGGGGGGAACTCCCTCACACTATTACCTATGCCAGATTTACTCCAGCACAGGGGAAGTCCAGCATGACACAGTGCCAAAGTTAGAAGACTGAACCTTCCAGCTTCCAGTCCTGGCTCTGACAGCAAGTTGTTTCAACCCTCTTACAGATGCCTCAGCTTTAAAGATAAATCTCATGTATCATATGGTTTAGCCCAAAGTGCCAAAGTTTACAGTAATGACTTCACCAAAAGATGGTTTGTCTATGTAAGCCTAGCTAGTATATTTACAAGTATGTTCCAAAACATTCTAGGTCCAGTAGAGCTCTGCAGTTCTGAAACATGCTTCACTAGTCACATGCCCATCCAGCACCATGCTTGCACTCCCTCATCTGCTCCTCAGTGTTTTCTTGAGGTCTAGCTATGTTGTAGATGACACATTCTTCCACTTGGACTTAAGTTTAGCACATCTTAAATGTTTAAGCTGTCAATTGTAGGGTACACTTTCCTCAGCCTTAGTGACTAGAAATTTCTCAGAGCAGCAAAAGCAAGAATTTGACTGCATTTTTTCCCATGCAAAACCCAATCTAACTAACCCCATATCTTTTTTTAAAGCACAGTAGCAATAAACAAGAAAAGCAAACAGCTTAACTTACAGCAGAAAAATTCTAAAGCATCACTTATGCAATAGCATACATACATATAAATGTTTGTATATATTACTCCCAAAAGTGAACTCAAAATCAGAACCTTAAGAGCAAGTTTTATTGAATAAACAGTATCTTCTCTGCCTACCRTACACAGAAAGAGAGGTTTCACATTAACTGTTCCCTAAAAGCAAGGCATTATTGCTATTGGGACATAAGATTAAATGATATCAAGATTGTAAGATTTAAACAACCCAATTACTTTTACTACAGTAGCCCAACAACCTCAGACAAAAACAGGCCCCACTTTTACCAATCATTACACAAAAATGAAAATTTAACATCATTGCATTTATAGGAAGAGAGCTGATTTCCTTAAGCTCTTACAGATACAATAGATAGAATTGACAGAGCAAGAGAAAAGGGTATTTTTATTTCACAGGTTAAGCAGCCAGGAACAGAGTAGGTGGGGTTGCTAATGTCAAAGATTGGTCAGGAAACAGTGAAAATGTTAGTTCTGTGTTCAGACCTATCTAGTCAGTCTGAACACAAAGATACATTCACCAGTTCTCAGACCAATTCCTGAATCTACGTCAATGCAAAGTGGTGGGGAAGTCAGATAGATTCACTGTATGATCCTGCAGGAAACAATCTGCAACACACAACTGAACCACCAAATGACTGYAGATACAGCTGATACCTTAGCAATAAATAACATAATCCCAAGTTCAAATTCTGCACTGGATGTACACACATTTGTCAGTTGTTTCCACTCATTACAGATTACCTGATCACTTCAGGTGTAGGAAGAACTCAAATGTCTGTCAGAAGACTGGAATTCAGAGCCACCAGACTAGGCATATAGTTGACATAAAATGACAGTCATGSAAGGCCTCTTCTGTCATCTATATCCATTACTAAACTAGAACTTTTTGAACAAAAACTCCCTTTTTCAAGTCAACCTTTCCTTGTAACAGAAGGCTGTCAAAAACACTTCAGTTGGAGTACCCTAAGTTTCACACATTTTTAACACTAAGAGTGTTAAAAAATTATTCACTCAATATGGAAATGATTTACTCAGTAGTTTACCATTCTGGGGGTGCATTTAAAGATTGACTTGTTTTCTATGAACTCTTAAATAAGTTAAGAATACATTCATCACAGACACTTGGAAAGACAGTGAAAAACAAGGCTCATTTTTATGAAAAATGTTGGAAGATCAAACAAGTACTATATACACAAGTAATGATACACCACAAGCTACACTAGAAGTACATTAAAGTCAAATATTCAAGAATTAGAAAATGCAAAAATGAGTTTGGGCACATTGATTTTATATCCATTTGTTACAAGACAAACATGAATTGCATTTTTTTCATTACCACTCAAATATATAATGGCCAACAATCAATGAACAGCTAGCTATTTAACAATTTTTCTTCTTTTTCAATATGCAGTTGGGGCAGCAGACTGTTCAGTCCTCATTACACATGTAAACAACAACATTTCAGCCTAAATGAGCTCAGTACAGAGTTGCAAGCAACTGAAAATGACTCAGAACAGGAAGTATGCACACCAATCTATAAAGAGTGGTACTAAACCCCAGCCTGTAACTATGTTACTTATACACTTGTTTATAAGCACACTTTCATATGCAGATTCACAGGAAAACATGTTTGTACAGAAGTAACTTAATATACATAACCAATTCTATTGATACATTCCAACTAGTTAAGCAAACATTGCATGTTAAGCCACCACCTCTTACACATTTCTTTCACTGGAGCCATGGATAATAAAAGCATCATTTTCAGCTTTACTGTGATGTATCTTTCAACTCCTGAAGATCTCCTGGGACTACCACTTATACTTCACCTTCCCAGTTACAACTACTTCAAACTAATTCTCCTTTCAATAGGATCCACTTAATTGGCTTTAGCTGAAACAGACACTTTTCTATTATGTCTTGATTAAAACAGCCATAGATTCCTCCCAGGATAATGCCACAGATTTATTAATAGCACACCCACCTCTCCTTTGACAACATACTCTTAACACGCTTTCCCTACAGGTTATTTTGCCTTATCAGCTTCAGAACCATTAAGTCATTTTATAACAGTGTGTGCACTCAGCAAACCTCATTCCCATTTATCCTTGCTCTTCAGCAAGAAATGATGGCTACTTGCAGGACACAAGCTTCGCAGTAAGGAAATATTTAAGATACAGCCAAATAGAGTAGATAAAAGCAGACAATGCAGAAGTCTTGCATGAATAAAATAGACCTTAGCCTTAAGCAATCAACATACTAAAGGAATCTTTTGACACAAAACCTGAGCCATGATTATCTGGTTTCTGGGGATGGGACTTAAGTTCTGAGGTTTTCATGACAGCATAGAAGTTTTAACAAATGAAAAGTAACAGTTATGGGTCATCCTACARTTGCAGAACATTCATCACATCGACATTTCAGCCCCTTAAGGTTAGCATCCCATGGCACAAAACTAATGGGTATCAACAGTACTTTAGTTCTTCAGTGAAGTCCATACCCTGGTGCTGTTCATAATAGATGAAGCAGCTCTTAGAGTACAGCAATGAAAAGTTTCTAGAAAACAGAAGTGAAGGGGAGGAAGACAGCCAGGCTTTTAACTCATTACCCAAACTCACAGTGCACAAAATATTTTGTACACCTGCTGAACATCTTCGTACCCCAAATTTGACACAGTTCTTTAACACTGAAACATTTTGCTCAAGAACAATTAAAGGTTGAAAGACACCATCTGTAGCATTTGATATAACAGAGTAGTTTTACCAATTCATCTTGGATCTTATAAATATCAGATGTTCAACAGCTGGGAATCACAACAGCATCTTTATATAGGCAAAAAAAGACCTTCTCAGTAAATGCAGTACCTGGTTACAGTGGACTCTCACAGCTGTTATTCTATAAATGCATCATTAGAAAAAGTAAACAAATGCTGTAATACTTCTCATTTTAACTGGGGTTAAAGCCAGTGACTGTCTGAAAGGTTAGACAAACAACAACAAGGGAAGATGTATAAGTAATAAGCTAGTAAGATTACTAAGGCATTCAGCAAACTTGACTTTCATAGCTAGAAAAATGAAAGCACAAGCTGAAATAAATGCACACAATTACAACATCAGATTTAGAAGAGGACTATGACCTAAATATGTAAAAATTAAGTGAAGGGCATTCAGGCATTCAAAGTAAGTCACTGTTTAATTCAAATAATGCATCCAAATTTTTATGACCTAATCCAATTGGCTCCATGCATCATTTCTCTGGTCAGGCAGTAATGTAGCACACCAGAAACATTTCCTCTTAAAAGCATGTGTCTGCTTAAATTTAGCCAATGCATTTGGAAATATTCCAATTAAACTGGCTTTTCACAGTTAAACAGCATTGTGAGGATTGCAAATACTCCTCAGGCATGGCACTACAACCATCTTCCCCCCAGAAGTTTAAACTTGATTCCTGTGCCCCCTGCATAGTGTGCAGAGAAACATCCGATCACAGAATCACAGAATCGCTGAGGTTGGAAGGGACCTCTGGAGATCATCTAGTCCAACCCCCCTGCTCAAGCAGGGTCACCTAGAGCACATTGCACAGGATTGCATCCAGGCGGCTTTTGAATATCTCCTGAGAAGGAGACTCCACCACCTCTCGGGGCAACCTSTTCCAGTGCTCTGTCACCCTCACAGTGAAAAAGTTTTTCCTCATGTTAAGATGGAAGTGTCTGTGTTTCAGTTTGTGCCCGTTGCCTCGCATCCTGTCGCTCGGCACCACTGAAAAGAGTCTGGTCCCATCCTCTCAACACCCTCCCTTCAGATACTTGTACACATTGATAAGATCTCCTCTCAGCCTTCTCTTCTCCAAGCTAAACAGGCCCAGCTCTCTCAGTCTTTCCTCATAAGAGAGATGCTCCAGTCCCCTAATCATCTTTGTGGCCCTTCGCTGGACTTGCTCCAGTAGTGCCACATCCCTCTTGTACTGGGGAGCCCAGAACTGGACGCAGTACTCCAGATGTGGCCTCACCAGGGCTGAGTAGAGGGGAGAATCACCTCCCTCGACCTGCTGGCAACACTCTTCCTGATGCACCCCAGCATACCATTGGCCTTCTTGGCCACAAGGGCACATACAGAATCAATTTTAAAAACAATGTTTCCCCTTAGGGATTCAAGCTGCCACCTTACACCCACTGAATGCTACGCTAATGCATTCATAATGCTTGTTCATTTTCAATATGCAAACCTGTAAACGAACTCAAGACAATGCAGCATAGCATGTAATAACTGCCTCAGGCCAAAAGCAGGTACTTTGATCAAACAGCAGTTCAAAGAATGGAGCCTCTATAGGAGAAAAAAATATTGTCCATTTTGTTTTCCTCTTGTTCAAATGGTATTTTTCTCCAACTTGATGAACATATGTTCAATACAACCTTATGTTGTATGCTCAGAACATCACATCTTTAATAGTAGGTATTACAGAGAAGGAAAAAGAGCAGGCAATTCAAAGCCAGCTGCAGCTATTAAAGAGGCTTAGTCTACTGAGCAGTAATAGCAGACTATTTGCCCAACTGCACTCATGAATACCACAGAAATCAGAGACCTCTTACAAAGAAAGAGGCACAGTTCATATACCTGTTCTCCTTCCAGCAGTTGCCCATGTCTTTGGCAGAGCTACACTCATTTCTATCATAGAATAAAAAAGCTGTGGCTAAAGCACTTGCACATCACTGATCCTTTGAAGCAGCAATGAAATCCTCAGTGCTGTCCTGTTCTCCRATTGTCAGAACAGAGGCCCAGAAGCACCACAAAGGGAAAGAAAAAAGCACACAAATCTCAATAGCAGACTGAGTCAATGTAATCCTAACAATTTTATGGCTTATTTTCCAAATTTAAAAACAATCACCAGAAACTGTTTGTAAAAAAACAGGCCCAAGACTAGATCATGCAAATGTTGAACATATGTACTATTATAGTCACATGAGTATCAACTTCCACACATTACTCAAATCAGAGGAGGCCACAGTATTCATACTTACAAAAATAGTGTCAAACAGAACCCAACACTTGCTTTTTCTATCTACAAGAATATTAAGAAAAGGTTTCCCCATGATTCAGCAGCAAATTAGTCTCACATACAACTCTTAAGAATGAGCTGCAATTTCTCAGCTTCCCAGGATTCCCAAAAAAACTCACTTAAACTGAACAGCTGACAGATCTGCACTGTTCTTCTCGCTCACTACTGAATATCTTCCTTATGCCACTGCTGTGCACATAAAAGCATAGACATCAAATCTCCCTCTAGAGGAGATGGGCTGAATTTTGCATTAAACATTCAGAACCCAGGCAGGGAAACAAGCAACCAGAAGTACATTAAGRTCAGCACACATGCCATTCCAGAAAAGGGAAAGAGATGCACGTAAATCTAATGTACATACACTCTAAAACATCAAGAGCCATGAAGTTTGCTGCTTTATATTGTGAAAAATTTTAAGTGTGGGTGAATCAGAAAACATGCTCACACAAACTTCTACTTTGTCTATTATATCCCTACCGCTCCAAAAGCTTGCTGGATTCATTGCTTGTTGATAAATCTAGCCCCAAGCAAAGTTTCTCTTTTGTGATGGTAAGAACACCATGACAAGATTTGGCTCAAAAGTATTGCTATCCACATACATCCAAAGCGATTTGCACCAAAAGAATCAGGAATTCAGCATCCAAAGTTCTACAGCACCTTTATAAATCACATCCTAAATTTCACTGCACACTAGGCAACGCTAGATAAAAATCTGTCACCACATACAGAGAAAGCCCAATTCAGGAATAACTATACAATCTACATGCTTTCAAGTTAGCCACTCCACACTCATCCCTCAAATTGTCTTTCAACAATAAAAGCTGGGAAAGTGGGATTTTTCTCTCCCTGCTAGCTCACTCACAAAAAAGAACTTGTCTTCCTGACAAGACAGCCCCTTTGATGAACCACTTCAAATATACTACTCAACTCACTATGGCGCTCCCCCTCTGCCTGGCCTTGTTGGCATACAGATGAAGGCTTCCCCCCTCAAAAAAAAKGCAGCATTTTACTCTCCTCCTTAAGGGAAAGGCAAGGCTGCATGAGATTACAAGCAGCAGCTCAGTAAATGCCAAAGGAAGCAGCTGCTTAAATTCTTGGAGAAGTGCAGGAAAGGACAAAGTAAAGAGAACACCCTCAGTGACTTTCAGATGAACTCATTCTCCACTTTGGTGCCCATGAGCCTGAGCTGCAAGTCTACACCTTACAGAAGCAAAGGTTCCAATACAGATGGCAAGCATCACTTCCACTAGCATTGCCCACAGGCACAATTTTCACAGCAGGGAATGTGTTAGTGATAGTATGTCATAACACAAGCCAGGGAAGAATCCAGTTTATGCTGTATGGGGAAGTTAGCAACTATCGGACAGGGGAAAACTAAGCAAAGACCAGAAAATAACAGGTATTTCTACACCACATGAAACTTCTTCAGTGTTAATAAAAAAATACCAGCAGCTAATCAAACAATATATTTAAAGAAATATAAGTTTTAAGAAGTTAATCACTTGACATACCTTTCAAGCTAAATGAGGTATAATCCAACTCCAGGGAAGTCCTGCAAGACTGGAAATCTGGGCTCTAATTCCAGTGTTAAAGACAGAAACCATATCCCCTGAGACAGAAAGAGCTGGGTCTGAAGATAAATGGATACAACCACAATAGTTTATTTGTGAAAGCCACTGCTAGTGCCCTGAACAAGTCTAGTTTTGTCAACTCTTGCAATGCTTGCTGTTAGGTCTATACATGTCAGTTAGGTGCCCTACCAAAACAGGCTTTTAAGGAAAAATATTAGAAATCATTTCTCTTCCTCATGACTACAGAGAAAGTCTGGCAAACAGCCTACCTTGCACCCTAACTTGAACACTATGTTAGGAATAGCCAAAGATGATGCTGTCACCGGTTTGTCCATTTCAAACACAGAATCACTGAGGTTGGAAGGGACCTCTGCAGATCATCAGTCCAACCCCCCTGCTCAAGCAGGGTCACCTAGAGCACATTGCACAGGATTGCATCCAGGCGGGTTTTGAATATCTCCAGAGAAGGAGACTCCACAACCTCTCTGCGCAACCTGTTCCAGTGCTCTGTCACCCTCACAGTGAAGAAGTTTTTCCTCATGTTCAGATGGAAGTGTCTGTGTTTCAGTTTGTGCCCATTGCCTCGCGTCCTGTCACTGGGCACCACTGAAAAGAGTCTGGTCCCATCCTCTCAACACCCTCCCTTCAGATACTTGTACACATTGAGAAGATCTCCTCTCAGCCTTCTCTTCTCCAAGCTAAACAGGCCAAGCTCTCTCAGTCTTTCCTCATAAGAGAGATGCTCCAGTCCCCTAATCACCTTTGTAGCCCTTCRCTGGACTTGCTCCAGCAGTGCCACATCCCTCTTGTACTGGGGAGCCCAGAACTGGATGCAGTACTCCAGATGTGGCCTCACCAGGGCTGAGTAGAGGGGGAGAATCACCTCCCTCCACCTGCTGGCAACACTCTGCCTAATGCACCCCAGGATACCATTGGCCTTCTTGGCCACAAGGGCACATTGCTGCCTCATGCTCAACTTGGTGTCCACCAGCACTCCCAGGGCCTTCTCCACAGAGCTGCTTTCCAGCAGGTCAACCCCCAACCCATACTGCTGCATGGGGTTATTCCTCCCTAGGTGTAGGACCCTGCACTTCCCTTTGTTGAACTTCATGAGGTTCCTCTCTGCCCAGCTCTCCATGTCTCTCTGAATGGCAGCACAGCCCTCTGGGGTATCAGCCACTCCTCCCAGTTTGGTACCATCAGCAAACTTGCTGAGGGTGCACTCTGTGTCTTCATCCAGGTCACTGATGAATAAGCTGAACAAGACTGGACCCAGTACTGACCCCTGGGGGACACCGCTAGCTACAGGCCTCCAACTAGACTCTGCACCGCTGATCACAACCCTCTGAGCTCTGCCATTCAGCCAGTTCTCAATCCACCTCACTGTCCACTCATCTAGCCCACACTTCCTGAGCTTGTAATGGGAGACAGTGTCAAAAGCCTTGCTGAAGTCAAGGTAGACAACATCCACTGCTCTCCCCTCATCTACCCAGCCAGTCATCCCATCATAGAAGGCTATCAGATTGATTAAGCATGATTTCCCCTTGGTGAAGCCATGCTGACTCTTCCTGATCACTGATCCTGATCACACAGGCAATCCTTTTGAGTTCTACATAGCAAATTTGTTCCCTTGGAAAACAAAATGCTAGCCAGAAAATGTGGTTTTTGTTTGTATAACAGCAACTTTAGATATCAATGCTATTAGGTAAGTGTTTCATTTCTGATCAGTAGAAGGATCCAGTTGATACAAAAATGGACTGAATAGAAAAATATACTAGCTGATTAAGAAAGTGAGAATTTCCTAACAGCTGGACAGATGACAGGCCTGATGATGGAAAACATGAACAAAACTGCCTGTTGCTCTCTTTCATTTAGTATACTGAATTATAGAAGTCATGGCATTTCATAACTCCCTTGCTCTATTACAAGCAGATATTTATACAGGCAGATGACAGAGCAATTTGTTCCCATTTTGAACAAATGCTGACTGCTGGCCTTCTGTAGTGTCAATTCCTAAAACATGGACTTTCTGCTTTGTGAAATCACATGACAGTAATTAAGACAGTTATTCAGGCAGAAGTCTTCCTGCTATTTCTCCATGACTGTCACCCCCCACCCAGGTTACTTGTTCCATGCCCTCTTTAGGAGCTAGCCATATCAGCTGCTATATGAGACATGGCTTTTGGCATGAGCTATATTCCTGAACATTATTGCCTATGACCTAACTGCCTATTAATGCAGTGTCTGCCACCATTACTGCTTCCATTGTTTTCCTCAGGAAAGCCATTAAACAATCCCAATTAAACAAGTAATCCAGCACTTCCTTCCTTCCAATTTGCCAAAGGGTTTGAGCTTCTGATTTTCTTCTACCACTTGCCAGTTTTCTTCCTTATTTGTTCTGTGCAGAGTGGATTGCTTGCCCTGTTGACTTAGGGCATGAATTTGCTTTTACATCTCAACTCATGCCAGACACATGAAATCAAGTTTGATTTAACTATGAGCATGTCATCCTCTGCACAGTGCATTWGACAAGCAAAATTCCAACAAGTAACACAACCTGTGGGAATCTTACTGCTTTTTGGCAAGTCAGCCCACATGATTTGCCAGAATTTAGACAGCAAAGAAAAAATCCACTTGGACTACCATCATCAGTTCAAAATAGTTGAGTTTTACTTTAGTTCTCTGATCTTATACCTGCCCTGACTATAAAAGACTGTCTGCTGTGGTAGAAAACTCCCTTTCCATGCAGTTATATCTGAACAGCAGTTAAGTCGCCCATTAACTTACTCCTGAATAAATGATCCCCACCTGCCTACAACTCTCAACATGCCTAACAGAGCTGTTAGCGAACATAACCATGATGAGCTACTATCACAAAACTAGTTGACTAATAGAGCTCTTGAGTTCAGCATGTTTTTTTTTTTACTTCATGCCAAGAAAACATACCTGCAGTTTCTTTTCAAAGCTAACTGAAGTTTTGTGAATTAAGCATGTTACCAGAAGTGTTCAACATGACTTGCTGGGAAAATTTTGCTTGTACTTAGGCAGTTGTAAACTGTGCACAGCATATCAATTCATAGACAAAAAGCATACAACTGTCAGTTACCTAATTAAACATCACTTATTGTTTATGAAGATACAGCTAGATAAGGTCCAAAACTTGTAATTATTAGTACTTTATTAGGGTGAAAATTGTTGCTGGAAAGATATGGAGAATTTTGTTCCCAGTACCTTGGGGGAAGAACTTCTGGATGATTGATACTGGGTAATATAAGCTCCAAGCCATTTAGCTTGAATCTTCAACCTATCTCCTTGTCAAAGATATACACGCAGTAGTCCATGCCTAGCATTCAGATTACAATTAAACTGGGTGAGTAGGAAGGTAAGCTTGTTATAGTTACCCCTACTAAATCAAAAGTCAAACTTCTTAGCATTCTTGGCTTTGAACTGTCATTCAACTACTCCATTCATACAGAGGTCAAGAGGACCTCTTGTTTGTGCAAATGCAAACTATTCATGCATGCAAAACTGCAGCCTTATCTTGTCAGTAAGCTTCCCTGATGACACTTGCATATAATTACAAGACAAATCACATCACCCCATGATAGCTGTGTAAACCAGTTCTGTCACAAATTAGGCAGGAAGAAATGGAAGCAGGTCAAATCCTTGCCATAGCTAAATCAGTACTGGTTTTAAACCATTGCTTCAATGGAACAAGTTTCACCATTTGGCCTAACACTTTGATGGACTTCTGTTGAAATTAGAGGACCTAGGGCCAACTAATGATCTGGCATGGCATTTCCCATCACACTTGTATTGGCTTTACTGCGTAAAGAAAAGCAGCAACTCATTGGCTTCAGAAACTCAGGCTAAGATCAGATATTTCAAATATCACTGGTAGGTCTTTACTATCAGACTTTGCTCTTAGCCACTCAAATTAAGCCTTTAACAGCCATTAATACCTACCATTTGATCCAGTTTTCAATAGCATTAGAAGAATTCTCCCTTCATGAGGTCTATTAATCACATGTTTACTTTGTCAAGTGTCCTCGGAATGGCTCAAGTAGATTTTCATGTCAAACCTAATTCCTTTATTTCCTCATCACAAGTGAAGGTAAAATTATGCAAGGTTTTATTAACCCACAAACCACATACTTGGTACCATTAATACAACTCTGTCTAAAAGGCACAGAAATTCACCTCTACACTTCTAGATAACTCCAGCAGAAATTAAAGGAATTGAAGTCAAGAAGAGCAACCACAGAGTGCTATTACTGATGGAAAGGCTTGTTTTTTTTAAAAAAGAGAAACCATAGCAGAGTGATACCTAAGGAAAGTGGCTTAAACCCTGCATTTCCATCTCTGTGCTCAACAGCCAATGGCACAGGGAAGAACTGCTGCTAATTCCCCAGCAGTAAGAACAGAACCTGCTCTGACAACATGAAGGTTTACTGATCTGTCAGGAGTAAAACAAGAGCCAGAGAAATGCTATTCTGGGTACATTTTAACAGGTGACACAGGCTGACAGCAGCCTTGCACACACTGAAGTTTCCTTAAACACAGAAGAAAAATAAAACTGAAAGTTCCACTACAACTCAATTTCACTCCCAGGACTGGACAGAAATACAGCAAAGGAGCACTATTCAGAGAGAAGATACGCTATTCCCTTGTTTACACACCCATGGATCACTTTAGCACTGGAGATTGAGATGACTATCTTTCTACCTCTGAGTACTAAGCATATGGCCAGGTAGGCACAAAACCAATCATTGTGCATAGAATTATGCTGTTACCTACCATCCTACCATGATTTCACCTCAATTTGAGGACATGTCATCACAAGGTACCTTAGAAGACTAGATAAGAGGTTCCCACTAGAAATGTGTCTAATGACTTCCCCATGCAGTTCTGATYTGAGAAATGTAGGTCAACCAGTTTTTAAACCATTTCTTGTGCTATGTTCCTTCAGGGAAGTGATACAAAACCTGCATGTCATGCTGTCTTCTAAAAGAAATTATGTCAGCTGTTACCTCTATCAGTCTTAATAAAAAAATGCATCAAGTTACTTCAGCATACACTTTTCTGTAAACCTATGCTGACTCACTTTAATCACCTCCATGACTACTTGAGATGTGTCAGCCTGACCAACCTATAAGGACCCGAATTAGCCCATTTCCATTTTTTAATTACTGGTATAACATCAGCTTCCTCCAGCTGCCTGCACTTTCCCAAGTGTTCCAAGACATGCTGAAAAACACCATTAGCAGCCCAGAGATCACTTCTGACAACTGAGAAGATTTAGCTACACAACATCAGTCCCACCAGTTCAACAAGATTTGGTATCTACTGTTTAACACCATTTCTCATTCCCAGACTCAAAGGTCTGATCATCTTGACATGCATTTAGCAAACGCAAAGCAGAAATATTTACTGGACATTTAATCCTTTCTGCATAGTAAGCCTTAGTCAAGGATTACAGCACAAGCTTGCAAGTGAAGTGCTAAGTGTAAGAACCTGATTAAAATTGGGGTGGAGGTTTTACAAGCTGTTACAGCCCAAACAGTTGAATAGCTGTGGCAGAAGACACAACCAATGGGCTCACCTACATCCAGGAGGATAGCTACCCTAGAAGGTATCATGATTAAACAGCATCCATATGAGTTTTGCGGGTAGTTAAAAGCCTGGGAGATTTAGCTGTCTGCTTTGCTTTCCCCAAGTTACAATCTCACAACTCTGGAAAAGGTAAGAAATGGAATATACAACTGCAGTTTAGTACAGCTCACCTCTCCCCACACTCACATTATACCTAGTTTCTTCTAGAAGCTATTGATCAAAGCACACACACTATGGGGAAGGGGAAAAGGAAGAATTTCTAAGGCTGGCTTTAGCCTACAAAGGGCATCATCCTGTAGCTCACTGCAGGGTCAGTAAGGAGGGGGGAAGGGCAGGTCTCTACAGATAACTCAAATCCTAAACTGAAAGGACCCTGCTTCTTTCCCTCCAAGGTCTATATATGAAGGCTTGGGAGAAAGATTAAACTCAAAGCTAAAGCTAACCTGTGTTAACATTTCCCAGTGTCATTTATCTGCACAAGGTTACAAACACTAACTATTGAGTAAAAAGCATTGTTTTCTAGCACAAGTAGGATTTAAGATGACATGCAATTAAAATGGTTGCTAGTAAAACTACATAAAGGGATAAAACTAGGATTGATATATTCAAATAGAATTGACTTCCCTATGACATCTCATACCAGTAACAGCAACAACTGAGACCCCAGTCACTGACCTCAACAGCACCAAGGCCAGCACTAACACTGCATTTGACCAGTAGTCAAAAAGTAGAGGAGTATTTATATGCAGATTTCCTATTAGTTATCACTGGCTTCAGGAAAAGTTAAATTCCTCCACTGTACCTCAATTTTAACTCAAATAGGAACAGGATTTCAAATAGCCAGGTTTACAGCAGTAGTTTTTTTCCTTCATCCAGAAGCCTTTCTTGTATAAATCTTGTCTTCTTGGTAGACTAAGTTTCCCCACATAAAAAGCCCTAACAGACTGGGCATTTCTTGAAAAGCTTGGGTCCAGTGAAGCAATATGCAGACTGCTGTCTGCAACATGATTTGCATGATCCTAAGCAGCAGCTATTGCCTAGCTGTTACCTTCACTTAGGAGGAGATAGTGATAGGAAATGCAGCAACTCTGATGCTTCTTAAAAGCAAGCATCTGCTGCATGGTCACAGCTGGTACAACACAATTCAGAAACACTAAGTGATGCATCATTCACATAGACAGTGAACCACACACCTGGCCTAGAAGCCCTGGAAAATAAGCAATCAGTAACACCAAGCTTCCCATACATTATCACAACTGGATTTTTCTTCCCATCAGCTCTTGAAAACTCACATTAACAGTGTATCATGCAAAAATGTAATTCTTCACAGCCCTAACAGGAAACTCATTTGAATGATGAAAATATGCAATTCAGTGTCCATGCCAGGTAGGCAGTTACAAATGACTTTTGGCTACATGCACTTGCTCTGTCAGCAGAAAGATTGTCAGATATTGTCAAGACTGAATTAGCCAGGTTCTCAATCATTAGAATCACACTTGCTTTCAGAGCTGGACACAGCTTTCCCTCATCTTTTAATACAAATCCTTTCCATAATCAGCTGGGACAGTCAACCACAGCCAGTTCAGTCAGTTTTACTTAAGCCTCCTGATGGTGTCATACATAGACTGCTTGTTCAGTGAGTTCTTGTAATCCTCTAAGCTTTTTCCATTTTCTAGCAATAACATTGAGATCTTTAGTCCAATACCAATGAAAGCCTGAAGATACTTCAACATCAACTGAAATGCTTCAAAATCACTAGGTTACATGTCCTGCAAAGAGCAGCAAGTATTTTTCAAGCAAGCTACATTAAAAGGCAACTGCCTATACTTTGATTAGTAAACATGGGCCTCCTCTAGTTCCACAGAAAATGCCAGAATGGTTTGAGAAATAGCATTGCAGTACAAGGTATACAGACCCCAGTTAAACACATCCACACACACTAGAAGCAACTCTCAGATCAAAATGGCTGAGACAGCCTCTGAGCACAGTAGGACTCTACTGGTACAGAAAATACTTCCTCAATATCACAAGTCTCCCAGAAAAAGTACAACACAACCACCTTCTAGTCCTACCTGCTACAGCTGCATTTTAAAAACAGGTGAAAATTTACAAGTGTTTGTAATATATCCTCCATATGCTTATATTCAAACAGTATGGTATATTCTGGTTGGCCCTTYAGAATAACTTAAGTGAAGAGGCCACACACTAAATCAGCATGGGCCCTGGCCTCTCCTGAGACACAAATAGCTGTGCACTGTTCCACAGCAGAGAAAGCACTGCTCCACACATTCTACATGTTATCCAGCAGGTAGATATAAAGCACAGGTTTCTGCCTGCACGCATTTTTTACCTGAAAGGCCTAGCTACTCATTTCAATTACTTGCTATTAAATATACTTAAGATATGCCTGCTCTTATATCAACTTACAGGAGTCTGGGAACTTTTCTAGTCATATGTGACAACCAACATTGAACTTGTACATGCCTCTGCCACTCAATGTTTTTGCAAAATAGTTTATCTGCTAAGCCACCAATACTTACCGTTCACAACCACATATACACACATTCCTCCATGTCTCCTGGGCTATTTAGCACACAGGTTTCACACTGAGTTCATTTCACATGATCTTGTACAAGAGTACACATGCTCTTTCTCATATCCTAAGGTAGTGTTTCCCAACAGGTACCTGAACATATGCATGCCAAACCTAACAGATACTGGTTCCCTACAGCCCACCTGCTCAGGATGGATTTGGCATTACCAAGTTTGGTCTCAAGCAGAAGAGTACCACATGTTTTTATCATCTTGCTGCTGTAATGACAGATGCTGCCTGAATCTCTCCAAATGTCACCCCACAAGTACTGCTTTGATATGATGCTTCATTGCTTTTCATTACCAAGAAGAAAGCCTTTGTACAACTTCATGCAGCTTGAACTTAAGACATCTAAGGGTATGTACATACATTTAAGGAAGGCTTCTTAGCTCTTGTAACAGTCAAAGGCTAGCCAGCCACAAAAGCGAGCAGCATCCAAGAGTTATATAACTGAGCAGTAATTAGGTGCCTGCTTCCAGATGAGCTGCATCACTAAGCTCCATGAACTGAACCAACCAGCAGCTGAAGTCACCTGCCTAGATAGATGTGTGTAGTACCACTTTATGTGCTACAGGGCATGCCAGCTGGCCTGCATCTGCTGCTCCAAAACCTAGGTCCTCCATAATTGCCAGATTCTGTAGCTGCAGACTCCTGGATTTCTGTTTTGCTATGACACTACTCTTCAGGGCAGGGGTCAYGCACAGGAAAAGGAGAATGTTCAAAGCAAAGGACTAACAAATTGCTGGCTGCATGCTTGACACTGTACTGGACCCCAATCTGGCAAAACTCGGTTTTAGACATGTAGGAGTCCCTTTGAACTTTGTAGTACCTTGAATCCTTGGAATTATTCAAACACCCCAACTGAAGCACACAACACCCCCTCATCCACAACTTAAGCCTTTCTCTTCCAAATTCATCTATTAGTTTAACTTCACTTCCACAAA
This sequence comes from Apteryx rowi, assembly GCF_003343035.1. Lineage (NCBI taxonomy): Eukaryota > Metazoa > Chordata > Aves > Apterygiformes > Apterygidae > Apteryx > Apteryx rowi. The sequence continues at coordinate 37,711 of NW_020451124.1, read as the reverse complement.
AAAGGTAAACTGGAATTAGGGCATTTGCCTTCAAAGGTATATGCAGTTAAACCTGACTGTCAAACTTAAAGATTTCCCAAGAAACATAACTGCTTTAGTACACTACTAATCCTAACTGCTTTCCACGAAGGATATTGGTATGGTGTGTCCTGGAACAAAGGTGAATTTGGTCCTAGTTTAAGAAAGCCAGTGTAAAGTGAATAAAGTACCTTAACTGGACTAACTCAATCTTTCTGTCCAGCAATCAGCAGCAACAAGGACTAGCTGAAAGCTTGCAGTCACCACCTTTGAGTCATATCCTATAGATCTAAACCCAAAACACAATTTACCTCCCAAACAGTCCTGTAGACYACCGAGTGAAAAGTTAACCTCAGGTCCAAAGTCTCATGCAAGAGTTGAAAAGGATTACTCAGTTGTCTAGGTCAAAAAATAATGCAATTCCCATAAAACCCATATGCTTCAGTAAACCCTTTTTAGGTTGCTAGTATCCACAGAAACCTAACCAGTCACATTCTAAGCAATATTAAGACCTGAAACACCTCTCAGCCTACACTTGTATTATTCTCAACCTGCATCAATGGAAACCACTAGGAACAAAAAAACTCAAAGGATAACTAAGAAGACATGTTGCTTTCAGTGCAAACTTCTATTAACTATTCAGCATACCTGATGTCAGGAGGGCTCAACAACAAGTGGTATAGGTGGGACCAAAATAAACTTGAGTTTTAGAAAAATACATGGCCTTTAGAGTTGGGAACTATTTACCAACTATTGCAACAATGTTCAGAAATCTTTTCATACTCTTCTCTTTGCATTATTTGGTATGTCACAAAAAACAGGCTTCCAGGATGCTCATTTACTTTTTACTAAGAGTTAAGAGAAGGTTGGTATAATCCCCCATAGCTTCAATAGGATCACTGGATGCTTCACATTAGAAGCAACCTCATGAAGTCTCTACTCCAACCTCCTGCTCAAAGCAGTCAGCTATGAGATCAGGTTAACGGAAGATAGAAGTAATTTCCATTATGCCTGTCCACAACCCATTAAGGCACCTGTCAGTTTTCTTTCTTGTCCTAATGCAGCAATTATTCCCAAAACATTTAAATGATTATGACATGTCAGCAATGACTGCTAACATCAAGAAAATCAGCAATTTAGTACCRACACCAACCTCATCTCTTCCATTTCACCTCAGCTGACTTGAAGCTCTCCACAGCAAGCTTCAGAGGGATTATCAAAGGGGTTGACCACTAACTGTACTGAGCCAAATAAGCAGACTTGCAGTTGGCACATGAGCAGGCACATTGCCTCCAAGCATTAGAATTCAACTCATTTCTACATTAATGTTTCTCTACTAGTCAACCCTCTGCATTCTCACCATTTTGGCAGAGCTCTCAGACTAGTGTGAAATAGATAGGCACTAGACCTAGGTGGAAGACTGACSATCACAGCAGCTGTACAAGTTCTTCACTCTAGCATTTGATTCTGACCTGGGATGGCCCATCTAAGCAAAAAGCAGTGCAACCATACTAACATAGGGCTGCAAAGCCTTTGGTAGCAAATCCTCTTGCAGCAAACTACAGCAAAGTCTGTTATCCTGCACCATCCTTACTTGTGCTTCCATCATCCATGACAGCCTTCACTGAGCTATCTTAACAACTTTTGCACAAAAAGCTTCCACAGTTGTGTTTGTGAACAAGTCCTATTGTCGGCAACCACTAAGAGTCTTACGTCAAGCAGCAGAAACAACTCTTCTGACTCACTTGTGAAACAGCCCACTTTGTCTGGAAACTAAGGCTGAGGATGGTATATCCTTGCAGCCCCTTCAAGGTGCCCCAGCAGGGCAAACTAAAAAAGATATTCCAGAGAAAGTGAAAACACAACTAAAAAAGGTGGAACTGAACTACTTAACTTGAGGTAAGTAAAAGCAACCCAGAGACAATCCCTTCCTCACCCAGCAGGTGCTACACCTCTTTGGTACAAGCACATCAAGATTTATGACCATTTGGCTCAGAGGATTTCCTTCTAATCAACAGAACTCATTCTGCCATTTAAATCATCTTATTCACATTGTGGCTCAGAAGGCAGGARACTTCATTTGTCCTGTACCTTCTCCCAGAAATTCCCTGCTAAAACTTGCCCTATAGCCACCAGTAATCAAGTCCTCTCAGTTCATAACCCTAACAGTGGGAGTAAGCAAAGGTTGTTGCAAAATAAATTAAAACATTTTAAAATTGGAATATTTATTCTTAATTCCCCAGAACAGTTTAAGTATACTCAAAAATTATGCAATATGGACAGAATTTTCTTGCTTGTTTCTGGTCAATTGTTCAAAACCAGAAGTTCCAAAAAACCTGTAATTACTGCCATCTAGAAAAACCCAAGCAGTTCTTAAAGTAGGGGTAGCAATGCTGACCCGGACAACAAGACGAACTTGCACTTCCTACTTTTAAATAGGCAGAACACCCTCCTTATGCATGGCATGAAAAAGGATATTTCAGAAAATTAATAAGCAACCCACAGATTCCTAGGTCTTCCCTAGAGATTGTATCAACAATTGGCCTCCTGTTTTGAAACATAAGTATTTGTTTCTGCATACTCAATGCTTTGCCTTTTTCATGTCAGATCTAACAAGGAAAAAAACACCACCCCCTCAAGAATCACACTGCTACTGTTGAGCTGATACTCCAAGAACCCAAGTCAATCTTGTTACCAGGACTAGAAATGTAACACCTGAATAAACAGAGCAGAAAAAACCTCTGTATTATCCCTCAACAGCCTTTAAGTATTCAACAAACCAAGACCAACCTAATGTTCAATAGCAACCCCCAAAACAGGACACAGGTAACTTAACAGATAAATCTTCATCTTTCCCTGTAAGTTGGTATCCACTAAGTGGACAGGCAAGCTCATACTTACATTAAACATGAGACAAAGGTAACAATTGCATTAGATGCCCAGACCAGATACTGTGATCCTACTGTCTACCACAGTTGAGAATTATGCTGTCTGTGCAGACCAGCTCTTCTCTTCCACCTTCCAAAAGGAGTTTGGCAGGTAATGTGTTCCCTAGGTCATACACAAGCTGTATCATCTAAAGTGTGTACTAGAAAGCAGCAAAATTACACTTGGTAAAAGATTGTAGGAGGAGTGCTTAAGAAATGAAGCAGAAGAGAGCAAGTAGCTACTTCCAAGTGAAGACCCCCCCAACCCCAAAGCCAGTTAAAAGACCATGAAATGGCTAAGCTTGCAGATGCCAGAGCTCTACAAGACCACAGCAAGGAGTGATAGCCTGCTGGGACCACTAAACACCTTTCACACTGGGGATAGTCATTTTCTCACATTTTCTAATTAACTCAAAAGGAAAATAACAGGCATCTCAGAAGCAGCAGTGCTGCACAAAAAGACACCATGCCTTAAGCATACCTGTTTCTTACAAATCACAATTACTTCCACACATACAGAAAGTGGCCATGGAAGTAACATTCCAGTTTGCCAATATGAAGACAGGACAGATATGGCTTACAGTGAAAATTAAGTTAAGAGAAACTACATACACAACAGCTTTATTAGAGGCCATCAGGTAGACTTTTGTATGATGCACATAATGGGAAAAGAACTTAAAGATTACCTGTAACATCTTCCTGCCCCCTCCCCCCCCAAACATTTTTGTAATCTCTGCTCATTGATCCACACATTAGTTTAGCAGGCATCCCAGGAGACATCTGTAGACTTGCTAACACCAATAGATCAGAGTTTCTATCTTTTCATACTAACTGATCAAGCTATGCTAGCAGTGAACTGACTAGAGAGCTTACCCTTAAGCCTCAGTACATCAAGTTTAAACCTGTCAAGGACATGTTCATAGCTTCAAAAGGTTTGTGAAGTTCTCATGTTCAACTTGACTAAGCACTCAATAAGTTAACTGTTGACACTATGAACAGCAATAGCTACTCAGAGCTCAAATTATACTAGGTACCCTAAGTAAAATGAACCCTTTGTACACCAGGGAATACATATTTGTCAGTTTAAAAGGAAGATGCCACAGCTTGGAAGAAGCTGGCAGGTCTTCACTTAATAGGTTCCTAAGAAGATTTTAGTTCCTACAAAGTGAGGCAAAGGCCAATATCTCTTTAATGCAATAGTCAAATGAAAGTCAAACCAAGATACAAACGTAAATGAAATCAAGGTTTTCCTAAAGAGATCTCCCTTCACAAGGTGTTAGCCATCCCAAAACACATATTGACATAGTCTATTTCTCACTGTAAAGAGATCTGCCAATCTCAAAAGCTGGTTACCTTCAGCTCCAGCTTGGAGTTGAGTTGCTAGAGCTAAGTTCTTATAGCACTTTTCAACAGCAAAGCATTTAGGGCCACATCATGCCAAATCAGCTTCCTCACCACTGCTTTTCTCTGGCTATTACTGCAATTTTGCCTGCCCAGGGTCAGCTCTCTTGAAGAGCTGGGACATGTCCAAGAAGTGCCAGAGTTTTATTGCCCAAGTACAAGGAAACCAATCAAACTACAGGGACCCACTGGATATTCAGTCAATACACAAGCGACTCTTACACCTTTTCACACTCTTGCCCAAGATACCTACCCTACCCTGTCTTCCACATACCCATTAGAACCACAGCACCTGCAACATGCTGGGAAAGTAACTGRAGAGAAGTTACTAAAGCCTCTCAAATTACATAAAAGCAATTTCTTAGTTACAAATGCACTCAAAACAGCTGACGGATACAGCTGACCCAAACATCTCTTCAGTGGCAGTCCACAGGGGTGTCTAATGGTGACATCTGGAGCATCAAGACTCTACAAGAAACAAACTGCTGGCTGTGTAACATTCTTCACTAACAGACTTAAACATTGTTTTCACCTCTGAAAATCCCARACAAATTTTTCCTGCCAAGATCATTTACTTTCTATCCAGCTGAGCAACTAAGAAAGCAAAACCTGAAAGACATGCTCTGCTCCACTCAGATGTTTTGCTCAAGAGAATTTCTTCTACTCCTAGAGTTTTAAACAAATATAGCCTCCAGGAAGAGTTTTAGTACAGAACCTGTTAAAGCCTAGGAAAGACTGAATATTGTAACATAAAACTTGTGATCCAGGAGAAGGTATTTCGCAAGAGTATCCATGCTCATCTGAAGGAACACAACACTAATAGCTTCCTCCCACSTCTCCCTTCCAGTCTCAGATCAGAAGGTTGCAAAACCTCATGCTTCACTGAAGCTTCTGCTGGAGGCTGAGCTCACACTAAGTTTAGCTACAATATTTCAAGTCCACTGTGATGGTTGCTCATAGCCATCACCCAATCACAAGACAGGAAGTGCAATTGAAGGAGTTCATTAAACCAGGAAAAAAGTTGAAATCCACACAAATATTAAGCTGTTTMCACAGAGCACCAGGAAACTGAACAAAAAGTGCCAGTATGCTGTTAAACAAAGACATGAAGAAAATCATGCCAGCTAAACTGTAAAGCTTTAAAACAAAAACATGAAACTGACCATTTATCTAAGCCTCACTTGCACCTTTGCCAGGTATGATTTACCCTGTGGAGGTATTACATAACTGTAAACTAACACAAGAGACCTCATGCTGTCCTCTCAGACCAAGTACAATATACTTGTACTTCAAGGGTTACCTTCTGTGAAACATCAAAAGAACACCCCCCTGCTATTAAAAGCAAAGGTCTTGAACACCTCTTGCTGCCCAAACATGAAAGGATGCTGCCACAATGAGCAGCCATTCAGGTTTGGACTAGAGCCCCTGAAACCAGGAAAGTCACTCTGACTATACTGAAATCTGCCTAAAAACCTCTTGGGAGCCTTCAGACAAGACTTCTTGGAAACAATAAGCTCCCTTATGGGGGGCAGTGTTTGAGGGGTATTAACCCCATCTTTCAGTTAAAAAGCTTCATATTTTGATCCAGAAAACTGGAAGTGAACTCAAACACTGGCACACTGGCTATTCCTTCCCTCCCAAAAAGGCAAAGGGAGCTTAAGGTACCTGTCATGTCTCAGTCAGCAACAGGGCTTTTTTGTCTGCTGCTGGTAGAGATATCTGGCATATAACTAGCAGTTTACATGCATGTTTGAGGGGAAGGAAAGAACATGTTGAAGGGCTTTTAATTTTATCAACAAAGCACTTAGGCAAGCAGTAAGCAGCAGGCAATTAAAGCTCCAGCTCTTTGTCCACAAAGATGTTAAAAGGAAGGCAAGCTCACCAAGCATCTCTACCAGAGAGAAAAGCATCATCAGCTCCTTCAACCTTTCCTACTMCCAGCTATTGCCTCAAAGAGGTACACAAGCCAAGTCAGACTTGTAGCTTTTTGGAAACATCAAAAATTATTGGAACAAGAGGACAAACAGCATCACTGCACACATACACATACATAATCACCTACCTCAAACACAGGAGAGGTGCCCTGGTCTGGCAATGTGCAGTCCAAGAGCTCTGCAAGTAACCTGGTCATATACAAGCAGGAAGGAAGGGGTCTTTGTCACTGCACCAGGTAAATGTCCTTTGGCAATAGAGGAGCTCAGCAGAAAAATTCCTCACAGCTAAGCCAGTGCCATTCTCTCCAGGGGGTCATCCAGGCTGTTTATCAGCATCTTCCTAGTCCAGCATTTTGACAAGGCTGCATGGATCTGTCAGGAAGTAGCCTAGATAGTTTACAAAACAACAGTGTGAGTAACCAGCACCCTCAGTAGCCTTTTCGATGTTTGCTTCCACCCTTTGCCACTGAAAGTCACTATTACTACAGTGAAGGGAAGGGGCCCTACAGAGGGGGTGGTAAGAGGGACAACACTGCAGAACCACAGGCAGATTGACAACAGAACTGGCAAATCATCTTTTCTCCTATGGTACAAGATCTGCCCTGTGCATTGTATATCCATCTTCTTCACATACACACATGAAACATACCATTTAAGACAAAATCCYTTTCTCCTTACACTCAAGAATAACTATGCACTTCAAAGCCTCATAGCCTCATGTGTTCTGATCAGTCTGAGCAGGTACAGCGCAATCCCTCAGACCTCTTGGCTAACTCAATTGCCAGGAGACCTGCAATCAGATTTAGGCAGATACCTGCATCCTTCTGGATAATAATCTGCAAGCATCCTACACCAAAAAAACTTGGCTTACTTGTCCCATTTGCTATTCCACTAAAATCAGCATTTAAAGCTTTCTGTCCAAAACCACACATCCTGGCACATGCTAGCAATTTACAAGACACTAACATCCAGGGATTAAAACCTGGTAAGGACCAGTATCAAAGATAAGTCAGAACTGAAGCATAAAACTTGCTTCTAAAAATCCATATCAAAAAAATCATTTGATCTAGCAAAATACTAATGCTCTGCTCATGTAATTCCCATTTATGTGAACTAACTTACCCCACTGAAATATAGACAAGAATGAAATTCAACAGCAGCATCAAGTACCCTAACTTCAGCCTTCACAGTTGCTGTGCTAGACAGATCTTTGTTCTGCTCCAGTATAGCTGTGACCRCAGTCTAAAGTAGTTTTAGTGAGGTATAAAACCACAAAAAACAGGGACACCAAAAGAGGTTCTTTACTCTCTCCCTTTCTAAAAGGGAAGAGGAATTCCAGTTGCATATAAAGAAAAATTAACAGCCTTTTCAGCTGCACCCCTCCCCCCCCATCCTAAGGCTAAAAACCTACAGGTAATAAGAGCCCTAGAGATAAAGCACACCCCTGAACCAGCATCTGCAAATGCTCATGACCTACACAGTCAATATTCCCTATCTTTAAAGTTGATAAGGGGCCAAAGCCAAGAAGTAGGCACCATCTACAACAGATCTGTGGAGATGCTCACAGACCAAGGCAAGACATATAGCCAGTGCAAAAGAGAAGTCCCTGCTCCCCACCTCCTTCTACAAACTGCCTCAGCTTTCTGTAAACACAGGGGTATCAAGTTCCTAACACCAACCCCTTTACTTTAAGGAAAAGTATTAATTAGCAAAACTGCCTGAAAATTTAAGTATTGTGTTCAAGAGARCATTTCTACTGCTGCAGAAAAACAGGTTTGACTGCTGGTCAGCAGCCATAATAGCACATGGTAGTTTCAAGGTCCTTAATAGCCCTAAGATTCAGACTTAAAAATCAGTCTTTATTGCTTCCTATTCCACTAGCAATCTTGTGATATAATCTAGTCTTCTTAAGGAACTCTAGCTTAGTTACAGCAACTAATCTGCTCTCACTGGCAAGGATAAGGTTTTATTTGCTCACCAGACAAAAAMCATTGTGCAATCATAAACAATGTATATTAGCAGACAGCAGCAGGGAAGGAGAAGATTTTAATGCAACATTTGGTATAGATAACAGAGTTGGCCAGCTGCCAAGTCTGTTTCACAATTAAGTACAAAAATAAAACCTTGCTTTGCACATACAAGTCTGGAGAACAGTAAGTTTAACTAAGCAAGTGGCAGGCACTGGTAGTGTTTTGACCTGTTCCTATCAGCTCCCACACTAGTAACTGCAGTACCARTAAAACTGTTTTAACAGGTAAATAAAAGTCCCTTTCAAATTGATTATAATACTTAATACAGCACTCAGCTTCTGCAAACTCTACTGATATCAACTACTTAATCCTCCCAACAGGCTGCTTAAAAGGTAGTGCAGCAACTGCACTACTAGCAAGATACACAGGCAGCAGTGTGATGGAGAGCACAAAAGCTGGCTCCAAAAAAGGCTCAACTTGCAAACAGACCCCACACCCAAGTTACATCTTCAGGGAGGCTACTTCAGATCTAAGACTTGAGTGCACTGTTAAACATCTACAGCCCCATCAGAAAAAGGTGGGGGAAATGACCCATAGTACTTGGTCTGACATACAGGAGCAGAACACTTAGAAATAGCTATCGAAGTTATCCTGGTCAGAAAGGTTTGTGATGCAAAGCCTACATTTGAAAAACTAGACCATAGCAGTGGAGTTCATTCCCTTCCTAACTGCCTGCCTTCCCTCCAATGAGGCATCCATGACTGGCTGCCATAAACAACATTTTGAGACTGAGCCAGAGGCACAAGTCTGGCTAGGCTTATCCTCCTGTGTTCAGCATGGAAACAGACCTATATACAGAAAGAGTCACAGAAAGGAAATAGCACAGTACAGGACAGACATCTTGGGTGCTCACTGAATGCTATGTTGGAAAAACTGACCAGATGTTGGATTACATCACTAAATCACCAGGAGTCTTCACAGTGGCCTCAACAGGCACTAATCAAGCCCACAGAACAGTCCTTTTCAGCAAGGAGCAATTTCAGTATCCAAGTTGCCCTCCTCCTTCTGCAATGAACCTTCTTTTGTTGATAAAGGTCTGACTAAGTTTTCCTTGGCCTACTAAAGGAAAGCTAGAAGCCCAGCATTTTCAACCACCTTCTCTATTTGTCATTTGTCCTACTGATTTCAGATAGAACTTAAAACTTCAAGTGAAGTGCTTCTGCTGCACTTTCACACTAACAGAAARCCTCACTGAAACATTTACACTGACCACATGTAAATAAAAACCAGAGAAAATGCCAACAAGGAAAAAAAACCCAAAACATCCTGTGCCAGTTCCACAAACCTATCAGAAATAAAACTCCAACTGAGTTATTTAAATCATTCTGCCTTAACTCTAGGCAAGTGACAAGAGGATCAATATATTCCTACACTCAGCTCTGCCCTCTGAAGAGGTGCAYTGCTGTTTCTTGGCTTCTGCTGTCTATTATATCACAACACATACTGTTGCTTGCTCCCCTTCAAAGGCAGATATTTCAGGGACTGCAATGTTTTCAGTTCTGCCCTCAAATTACAGGTGTCTGTGCTTCCTGATAGCATTGACCTCAGCCAGGCAGAGCCTTAATGTGGGATAAAGGCTACTCTCTCATGATGGGCCATTTAACCAGTATGGTGACAATCAAATCAGTGGTTTACCATTCTTCCATTCCTGCATCTTAGGGTACCTGACAGGGACACCAAACCCCAGCATCACTGCAGGAAAGCACCTTTAAGGACAATAGATACACCTGGACTGACTTACACATCTCAAGGAGTCCAGAAGAGCCTGTCAGACAGTCCTCACCTGTCTCAAGCATCACCAGCTGTAAAAAAGGCACTGGACCTAGGAGCCCAGTGCAGTAAGCTCCACTAAAGCCCTTTGAGCTCCTCCCTGTGCCTGAAGCTGACACCAAGGATCTGGCTGGCTGGGGAAGAGACCCAGAGAGAAACTGTCCTGCCAAGGTAAGGAAGCCATCCCACAAAGCTGCAGTTATAAAGAGGGACTGACCCTTCTCAGCCAACTCCTAGGCCAATAAGCCCACATGATTCTTGTTGTCAGCACAGCRCTCTGCAGAACAAAGGCAAAATTACACACTGGAAAAAAACATTGGATGAAAACTGAAGATGGCCAGTTTGGTGCTGACTTAAAAATGAAAAGTAGACTTCTTTCAAAAACAACACAATGCTGATACTAAGGTAAAGGCTAAAATTAGGACTCCCCACCAAGTTCAGCATTAACTGCATCAGTAAATATCAAATGCCTTTGAACACATTGATCTGAGGTCGAATCACACAAGGTAAGAACACTTGAAGTTAAAGAGGGCAAAATGTCACTTGACCTCYCTGCAAGGCTTTCGCTGCGCCTTACAGGCAGGCAACCCGACCTTTTCCACCCTTTTAACCCAACTCTGCAAGGCTCTTGCTGTCTCACCACATCTGACAAGCYGGCAACCCAACCTACTAAGGAAAGGAATGCCTTTACCTTCCCAGGGGTCTTACTCAGAGCTCTTTGGTCCAGGGATCAGAGGTTCTCCCTGAGAATCCTTTGGTGTCAGCTGGAGGCCCTGCAATCCCACAGATYCATCAAAATTCAGAAGCAGGGTCCCATCTGGGGTGCCAAAACCATCACCAAAATTGGGAGGAAAACTCCTTAACACCAGCATAGCATTAAGAAGCAGGCATTCTCTTTATTACAGCACTGGGTGCACAGGGGATAGCTCCACCCAATGTGCACACCATGTGTCACGTCTAAAGTTTATACTGCTCTATCACATAAATATGCATTGTTTCCTAGAATGATTATACATATTCATTCTATTCCCTAGAACTAATTATTACATTTACATAATCATTATGCATGCAGTTTGAGTCCCCAGGGGGCTTCTGTGGGGGTCTCTGAAGAGGTGCCTCTGTCTCCCCATGAACTCTGATCTCCTTTTCTATACATGGTCTCAACTTGGCTTGCTTCCTTGTTTGAGAAAGCTGTCTTGGTCCTAATCTTGGCTCCAACTGGCTTCTGCTGGTTTATCTGTACTTTCTCAGGATGTATCAGTCACAGCTCTAAGACCTGTGTCCTTGTGCACATTGTCTGAGGCTCCTGTTGAGACTCCTTGTCTGAGCTGGTACCAGTTCCCCCATTCCCCCCCTTGGGACTCTTTCGAGACCTTCTTGTCTAGGGCCTTTTGGTAACAATAAGAGAAGGTAAGGCACCCTTAACATAATACTTTTCTGAGCTGCCATTCAGTCTGCTTGAAAAGACACATAGCACAAAGGCAGGATGGGCCTGCAAAGGACATCCATATTAATGAAGGACAAAACATTTTAGCATTTGGACAGATGACTGGGGGAAGAAATCAAGTGTCACAGGGCATAGATCCTATATCTTGACTAGTGCATTCCCTACAGAGCACCACAGGCTATTCACCTGCTGAGAATACACTATATTATTTATATGCTCAATGAGGTTTGCAGTATCATTGTACTTCTACATGTTTTGCCAAGGTGAAAACAACCTTGCACTTCCCTCCACCACAACCCCATGTATATTATTGCTTTGACAATCCCCATCATGAACCTGCCTATTTTCATCAATCACTGCCTCAAATCCTAGATGTTTTTGAGGTTTCTTCTCATTCACTATGAGGAAAAGGAAAAAATTAAACATTTCTAAGCTGTTTTTACACTGCCTAGTCCCCAAGCTGGGTTAAAAGAATAMAAAAGCAAATTTACTCTGGAGGTTACACACCTTCCTCCAAAGCTGCTGTCGAAGCATACCAACTGCTGTTTTGTGCCTGTTTGGGAAGCTCCATGTGCAAGGTTAGTCTCATGCCTGACAATTATTCTGGTTATTAGCTGAGGGCTTTGTCTTATACATTATTTTTAGACACAATTCAGTAGTACTAAATAACTTAAATAGGGCCTTGTCTGCCCATACTTCCTCCCCCACCCCTCCCCAGACTGCTACTGATTCTCATTAGCTGTGGAAATAAATCCCTTTTGAAACTACCCAAACTGACCTTGCTCTCCTTTTGAACCTGTGTTCCAACTGTTACACAAGACAGGAAGCATGAAGTGCAACATTCTGAACCCCCTGCTTCTCCCACAGGTCTCTTGGCCCCACTACATCCAAAATATATACTTGAACTGTGCTCACAAAGGATTAATATTGAGAAACACTAGACTAAGCTCAGGAGCCTCCTGCCAGGCTGGAAGGGCTACAGTTTTACACACATGTACTACACAGGTGGTTGTGGGATCTTCTTGTCAGATGCAATACTTTTAAGTAGTCTATGAAGCAATTTTATTTGACTTACGTTATGTCTGTAAAAATTCAAAGTAACATGAGAGACAATAAAACTAGATTTTTCAGCTTTTGATGGTAGCCTTCAAATTCCAGTGATGTCTGCCTTGCGAGAAGACCCCATCTTTTCATGTTCATGAACTAAAGCATTCCTCCACGACCTGCAGCAAAAGAGTAGAGTAAATGCAATTGTACCCTGTAATTAGCTGTAGTACTTGGCATGTTACATACTTAAACAAAGGAGCAATCACTACACTGTTATACTTCCAAGTAAAGTTTATTCAGATGTTTATTTAGGCCCATTATGGGTGATCAATTCTGATGTTAGTGGACTAGTCAGAGATTGGAAAAATAAAAAAACAGCAACTCACMTTGTTGAATGGCTCCTCTGGCAATTCACTAAAACCTCAAGCCTATTGAGCTTCACAACTTGACATGAGAAAGAYTAAAAAGTATTCTTCGAAGAGCACATAGCCTAGAATAAAAGCCCACAACAATGACTGTGCCATGACAGCATGTCTGACAGGAAGACAGGTGGCTTTCCTGCTGAAAGCAGTCCCCMATCACCATCACCTGCTGCTTCCTCTCAGGGCACAATATATGTAAAACAAAAGATGGACTAGCTACTTCAGAGCCAGCTGGTTTTCGAACCGTCCCTTATCAGCGCTTTTTCCCCCCCATYTGGCTAGTGGGCCCAGTGCCCTACCTAGGCACTCGGGTCAGCAGGCACAAGGAGCCCTTCTGCAGCTACCAGGAGGCACAAGTTAGAGCTTCCCCAGCTCGGGCCTCTCCACCAGTGTCGTCCCTCCCGCCCTGCACCCGGGGCTCAGGCACTCACCTCTAGGAGATCTCTGTAAAGGCTTTGGTGACTCCGGTTCGTCCTCCCTGGCGCTAACGCAGCCCCAACACCTCCTCCCCTGGCGACCCACTGCCTCCAGCAGAGCAGGGCTCCCCTGCAAGAGGCACCCGGCCATCCCGCAGCTCAGCCCCCCCCCCCC
>NW_020451124.1:19676-24109 GCF_003343035.1 Apteryx rowi | reverse complement strand
CAGCCCCGCGTAAAGCCCCCGCTCCTTGAGGCAGCTTCGGCCCCCTCACAACGCCCCTCAACGGCCGCCCCTCAACGGTCACCAGCAGCAGCTCGCGCCTGCCCCGCCTCTCCGCCAATCAGCTGCGGCCCCGCCCATCAAGCAGCCCCAGAAGCTTCCAGAAGCTCCTGGTAGGCGAAAGCCGGAGTTGAGGCAAGGGACAACTAAGGCAAAAAAGTGAATAACGCCAAGAGGTGCCCAGGGAGGGGACACTGCTGAGAGGCTCTAAGCACCTGCTTAAAAAGCCTGGAAAAACAACCCCTCAAGCAACTTCCAGGAAGAAGCAACCAGTCTTAAACTGCTCAAAAACAGGGAAGAAAAAGCATAAAAACCAGCTGTCAAAGCCCCACAACCTGACAACAGATCACAAACAGACTGCCAAAAACCAGCAGCAGCACCACTGAGGGTCCCCAGCTCAAAGCAGACAAGCACTGAAGTAGGTGCCTCAGGCAGCAGCCAGCCCCAAGCACCACAGCTCAGGTGCAGGTCTGCACAGCAACACATCTGCTAGGTCCAGCCTCTGCTACAGGGGTAAAGAGTCCAGCAGTTCCTCCTCCATTATTATGGGGGAGGTCACACATTTCCTTCCATCCTTCCATTACTAAAACTCGGGCAGTTTTAATTTGTTAATCACCAGATCAGACCTGTTGCTTTGGGGCAGTCAAGAAACACTAGTTTCCACTGGGACAACTCTGAGGGCTCATGCCAAGAGCTTCCCCTCCTTGTCTTCCTTTCCACCCCAGCCCCTCCACATCAGGAGGATCCAAGGCAGGATCTGGTTGTGCTAGAGCTGCAAGGAGCTCCCCATGAGCAGATCCCATGGCACGCTGACTTCCAAGGCCTTCCTCACCACCTTACTTGACTTTCTGAGGAGAGACCCAGGTTCCCATCACATTAGGTTTCCACTTAAGGGCCTGAATCACTTCAGTTGGCTGACAAAAAAGAAAAAAAGAGAAAGAAATTGTGCATGAGACAACAGCCCTTCACTGCCTAAAATTTTTGCTACTTTGTTATTTGGCATTTTTTGGCTGAGAAACCTTTGGTTAGTATTACTTTTTTTTTAAGCATAAAATTAGAAGAAATGCCACATCCTAGTACAACTACCCTAAAGTTATCGCTCATTTAGTAAGAAGCTATATCATCTCTTTCATGTCTGTTTACTTCATTACTTAAATGCCTTCATTCCCATTTTGGTAACAATGTTAACTTCAAAGGATGAATATTTRGCACCAAGCAATAAAGCCCTGTGCCACAGCCAGTTCTACCTACCACTTGTTACACTGATACAGTCCCTGCTCAGTTTCCCTTTCCCCCACTGCAAGTGGCTCAGAAGCAATTCCTAGCAATTACACAATAGCATTGCATGCACCACCAGCACTAGGCATTAAATGAAACCTTACTTTAACAAATTTAAAACAAACCAAGCATCTCTTCTCAAGTAATCCTATTAAATAACTAACAAACTCTGCCATGGATACCTGCAACATGACAAGCAGATCTATTTCTTCTTAGTGTGGTAACCATACATGGGAGTTGCAAAACTGTACTTCATTCCACATACCCATAAAGCTATTCTAAGCAGCAAACACATGCAATACCTGTTTACTTTTACTTAGATTCTTACTCTTCTTCCATAGCTACTACTAACAAAAACCACATTTTCAGTGGTATCCTTGAAATATGCAGAAAAAAATCCTAAAGAAAATCAGAAAGCACAAAGCTGAATAGTTTTGATATGTCACATTTAGAGCAAACAGAGATATCCTGTGTGATAGGTGATAATTTGTTACATCAACTCGCGAAGTGATTTTACCATGAAACTAGGCGCTAAGTACCGGCTATCACCACAATGATTGTACTGAGCCGGCAGAGCRATATTGTATTGTGAAATGTATGCGCRCGACCTGAAGGGCACCACGTACAACGCAGAGGAAGACGCCAGCTTTCATCCCGACCCCCCCAGCAACAGCCGGCGCAACCACAGAAGTTACAGGCATATAAGGGGACTGTGAGCGGGGGATTGCRCGCGCCGTTGGTGGAGCAGGAGACTCCCCRGCCRCCCAGSGCTGTTTTGCTTACTTGTGACTTGCTCAATTATTCTATTAAATTGGAATTTATGCAACCCGGCCCGAGTGGTTGTCAATTTGTCGCGTTTACCTATAACATCCTGGTTTCAAGTATCACTAATTTTTAAGAAAACATGCCACATGAAAGTGAAACTTGAGTAAACAGAGAAGAAGAGCATTAAAAAAACCTGTTTAGTTTGTCCTCAGTGGTAAAGTGATACAATCCAGTATCTGATACTTCAACACACAAAGTATCAACTTCAGTTAAATTAAGCTTTTGATACTGTCTTAGGTACACATGTAACTATAAGCTTACCCAATTGCTTTTTGAGCACAATATATCAGAACTCAAGCTCTTAGCTAGAGCATTTCTGCAAGACCTTAGAACTCCCTCATAGAAATGAAATCATTCAGTGGTAACTAAAGTTTAACAAGATAAATACTTCCAACCTCACTGAAACTACTCAAAACAAAGAAGCAAACAGAGCAAGCTTTCACAGATAGCTACCTTAATAATTCACTCTTACACAGCATCTAATAAGAGACCCACATGACTAAACTACAAGACATATTACAGTAGCTGTTTCAGAGAAAGTAACAACCCCCTCAAAAAAGCTTTCATTCACAAAAATATTGTAAGGCACACAGCCACCAAAACCATAGAACATAATAGCTAATTCATTATGACATATAAACAGAAACATACCTAGACATATATTCTATCCTTTTCACTATTTAAAGGAAATCAGCCATTCAACCAAACAAATAAAAACACTAATAGGAAAGCTTCAGAAAGCATAACAAAACAAGGGTTGAGAACAATCCTTTTGTCTAAGCCCTACTCCACGCTCTTGATGCATGTTATAGAGTAATCGGAGCAGTCAACCCCACAATAGCAAACAGTAAAGAACTAAGGCTAACCACAAAACAGATCAAGATCTCAACAACCAGAACACAGCCTTAAAACACCTGAACATGGTAGGCAAAGCTAGATAATAACAGGGTCTACTTACAGTCCTGAAAAAATAAAGTAATAAATCCAGTCCAAAAACCTATATAAAGAAACAGGTAGACTTAGAAAAACAGCAGAACTTGAATTAAAAGTACAACAGAGATATAAGGGCTAACCAAAACAAAAAGCAGGAATAACATAATAACACAAGTCTAACATTCATTCAGAAACCAAAAATCACAATGCAACTTTATAACTTACCTAAGAAACAACACCAAAACATATAACTAACAATATAAAGAGGAAATCAAAAACAAGASTAAAAACACCTATATCCATAGCATCAGTTAAAGAAAGCCTAATCCCCCGAGGCTCAGCTTAAATACAGCCCTCAAGCCAATGGGCAGACGGTGCGTGGGTGGAGGTTCCAGGTGAGGCTGTTAAGGCAATTAAGACCTATTCGTGTGTTTAGGGTCTTGACAGTGCAGGCAGTAATTGCAAGGTGAAGCCTTTCAGTGTCAACGAAACAACTAGATAGGTTTAGAGTTTTCTGAGGAAGCACCACAATACTCCGCAAGAAAAGAAACTGAATGAAGAATGTTTGCTTTCTGTTTCTCGCATTATATACAAAGAAAGCCCCTAAGCAGTACTTGCAAAGGTCAGGCCCAAAGCATACAAGAGATGTTTCTTCACATAATGCATAATTAAGCTCTGGAATTTCTTGCTGGATGTGAACAGTTTACCTGGGTTCCAAAAATGCCTGGATAAACTCTCAGAAAAGAAAAATCTGTGAGGTAGGTTAAATCCAAAGGCACCACTTCTGGTGCTGGAAGTGCTTGAACCATAGGTAGCAAGATATATAACAACTGCAAGAGAAGGGTGACAGTATGCTCATACTGCACATCTAGGCAGGTACAGCTTCTTGGAAATTTTAGGAAGGTTCGCAACATCAAACACTAGCAGGTATTCAAAGAAGCCTTTCGCTATGATTGTATCGAAGGCCTTTGGGGGCAGGTGACACCAGTTACCTAAAAGATACACATGCTTAACAAAATTATCATGATTAACCTTTGTTGGAATACAAGGCATTTCAAGTAAATACTATTTTTCATACAAATGAGCTTTCTTGCTATGATGCTAGGGTCCTTAGTGTACCAGTAGGCCTTAATTGCCCTGAACAGGCTCAGCTGGCTCTTCCCTGACCAGAATCACCTAGGCCTTCCACCCACATATCCTCTAGCCATTGGCCAGAGGGCTGTATTTAAGCTCAGGTGCTGATCATTGCTCATAGCAAGTAACTGGTATGGTTTGTGGTGTGTGTTTTTTTTTCCTGTTTTGGTTGGTTGGCTAGAAGTATGAGGGTTTTTTTTTTTTTT
>NW_020451124.1:2246-19656 GCF_003343035.1 Apteryx rowi | reverse complement strand
GGGGGAATTTTGTGGGGTAATAATTTTACTTTTTATACTTGTTTGTTTGTGTTTGGTTATATGTAAAGCTTTATATGACATGGTTATTCAGTTTCTTGTACTATTTATGTGTTGCAGGACTGTAGTTGTGTGAAGGATGATACTGCTTCTGTATGTGTTAAATCATCTATACTTTCAAAGCTATTCTCATTTCTGGAGTCCTTTTATTTTTCCTGTTCTTTAGCAGGTGAGTAATTAAGGTTGAGTACTTATTGCTAGGAGTTGCTTTATTATTTGAGGTTATAATATTATTAATCTGTTAAAAAATCATTGTTGAAAAACTTTACTATTAAGCTCCTGGTAAGATTATTTTGGGGCTGTTATCTTCAAATTAGCAGAGAATCACAATAAAACAAGCTTAAAAACCTCCTAGYTTAATTTTTTTAGTAGCTATAAAAAGTGCTAAACTGAAAAAAGCTGCTCAGGCATAAAATCCTTTCTTTTTAAAGGACTTTATAGAAGCTTACCTGTCATATAGCCTGCTCTATTGCATCTACTTGTAGAAAAGGCAATTGTATTGGGGAGGGGGGAAGGTTGTAAAAGATTCTTTAGTTATCGGATYTGAAGGGATTTCTTAATAAGCATTGTTTACTGGTTACAAAAACCCCTTTCTATGATGGATTTAGTTCAAATTCATTCCTTGATTGYGACTGTATCTCAGACAGAATGAAAGGTGAGATGTTTTAAATGTTTAAGTGTAAAGTACTTAAGTCAGGTTTCCTCAGAAAATCTTCTTACTTAAAACTTAATTATAACAAGACAGCTTAAATTAAGCCTAGCAGAGAAAAAATAAAAGATATAAAAGATAAAATACTCACTAGTTTGGTCAGATAACTTAATAGCTATGTTTGGTGTCTGGCAGACACTTAGTAGTACTATGTTTTCAAGAGAACTGAGTGTTTCTTTCTGTTTAAGCTACCTTTGAATGTTGTTATTTCTTTTTGAAGCTCTACAAAAGCATGCATAATGTTGCAGCTTGGGAAAAAGTAACAGCTGTAGGAAAGTTCTCCTGCAATCTCTAGGCCTTAAAAGCATGAGCTTCTGCTACCTTAACTAAAGACATGGCTTTTCAGTCCTGAACAAGCTAAGCAGCCTCACTGCGTGGCCCTTCACCACAGAGCACACACAGAAGGGGGCAAGTTACCATATGATGGATAAAATAATATGATATGCTGGCCTTTCTAATGTGCAACATTTTGCTTCTCTAGAAATAGCTGAAATTGCAAAACATGGCTCTTTGCAGACTTGCCTTGTAAAACAGTCATGGCTGTTCAACTCCTTTATCACTAGAAGCTCTTGTCTTGCTGACTTAAAAGAAAATGCTTGGCTAACTTTTAGTCAGGATTTACTTGTGGACTCAGTACTGTTACAAAGAGGGTTTTCTTGTGATGGACTCAAAGCTTGTGTTGGGATTACTGTAGTCATATGAAAATGCTTTACAAGTGATAATTACTAGTAGTCATACCACCTAGTCAATGTCACAGCTGTGAAGGGATGTGGGTTAAGTGATTAACAAAATGGCTATGTACAAATGAGGTGCACCTGTAAGAACTGGGAAATATGGTAAGGTATGTTGTGGAGGACTTCTAGCACTGATCTGTAGCCATTAGTATTGTTTTACAGGATACTAAAACACTMTTTGTTTTCAGATGCTTTCACTGAAGAGACCAGTTTAAAAGACAAATGACTCTAAAAAAAGTCTAAGGTGGGCAAAAGTTTCCTTTTTAAGGAAAAGCTAGACCCAAATATGGAGGGTTTGAACTACAGAGCAGCCACACTAGAGGCTGCATTTCTTGGTGTAAATTTAACTTCATTGAGCTATTTAGTGTCTTAACATCCTTGTCAAATTTAATGTATTATGTAGTTAAGCTGAAATAATTAAAACCACAGTGTTACAGGCTTTAGAGGCTTGGTGGTCTGGAGTTTGTTTCTGTAGAGATGTACTTTAAAGTTAATTGTGTGGAATACATAACTTGCTGTCTCACTACTGTCTTCACAAAGAAAGACCTATTTTGATTTTGCAGCAGAGTAGCACTAGAGCTTTGAATTGGTGTGTGAATTTGTGAAGGCTGTGTCCTTATTGATGAGGAAATCCTGGTCTTTCTCATCTCATTCCATTTTATGTGAAATGTTAATATACTGAGTTATCCAGCCACAAACCAGGTGGTGAGGGTGACAGAAACCAATTATCTGTATGGACATGCAAGGGAGCACTGAGATTGCTAGAGCTAGGAAGCTGAGGACTGCAACTCAGAGCAGGGCTAGTGTTATATATAGCAAAGTTCAACATACGCAAATACTGCCTGAAATAGGGATGGACCTAATGTAAGCATTAGACTTAATGTTCCTACCTAATATCTGTCTTGTCTCCAACTCTGGACTTACTCTGGAGGACAGAATGAAATTCTTGCTTTTACTGCCACCTGGCTTTGAGATGGGGCAGACCAACTGCTCACATTCTGATCCTTTCTCATGTTTAAATGCTTCTTAAATGGTTTTGACTTGGGTGAGTACTGTTAAGCTAGTCTTTTTCTGTTGAGAATAATACTATCTTTTTCTGTAGTACACTTAGGTACATAAATGCTAAAAAACTTAAAGCCTTGGTTCATACTGTTGTCTGGGGGGAAAAAAGCTGTGTGTTGAAATTAGACTTGCTGGACTCCAATTGGAGTTGCCATGTGAGGAACCTTTCCTAGGGAAGGACTTACTATTCCTGAGTTGGATATTTTTTTTCCTTGAGTAGTCTGCATTGACTATGTTTAAAAAAAAAAAAAAGGTGCTGTTACATTATATTGATTAGAATAGGTTATACTTGGTAGACTAGATGAAGGTATAATTGCAGGTGTTAGGTACAGTACGGTCTGATGAACTAGGTACAGTACGGTCTGATGAACTAGGTAAATGATAAGCAAATCTTGGCAACAGTAACTGAAGAAATATAAATGGGAAACAATCACGTAGCCTAGCAATTCTGATTATGTTACGTAACCGAACACTATAAATATTAACCAAGTTAAACGGGGATTTGGGATTCTCAGCTTTGGACATGAGTCCCTGMGACCCCGGGCCCTGAATAAAGCACCGCATATAACTGCTTTCRTAGTTATGTGTTTCTTTACGGGCAACAGTGCTAGCATCTACTGTATTAAGACAGAAGCAAGAGTTCTGGGGAAGAAACTATGCTAGTTTGGTGCTTGTTCTCTTCATATTTCAATTTATTTAATGTTGTTTACCTTGCTCTAATCTTTGCATATCTATCTTTGCTAGCATAAATTGAATTAGCAAAAGCTGAAATGAGAATTAAACTATGGTGAGAAGCAAAAGAAGTGTCACTGGGGGTGTCCTAGATTTAAATGCTGTCCTGAGAATGTTGTCCAAAGAGCATTTCTGAGCTGGGAACAACTGCTGCCAGGTAAAATGGGAACTTGACTGTTTCCAGGGGCTCTGCAGTAATATTGTCACCCCTGTAGTAGGAGCACACTTGAGAGGGGGAAAAAATGGTGTCGTTCTAGACCTCATTACATGTGCTGCTCCTGGTGCTCTGTTTATGACAAGGCCCTTAACACACCAGTTGGCAGATGGATAAATGTTCATGGAATACTGCCTTGAAAAAGATAAACTTGGATAATCATGAGCTACCCATAGTTATCAAGAGCTATTGTTGAAATACTTGCATGACTTAATCATATTAGATACCTGCTTTTGGACTAGGATTTTTTTCAAGCCCTTCTGGGGCTGTGTGCTCCTTGCTCCTTTCAAACTAGACATCTGCTTTCCAGATTGGTTACAAGGGCTGTTGCAGAGGTCCTTGTTAAACTGTTTCATTGACCTTCTTTCCTTTTAGTCAGGTGAATGCAGAATGAAGAAGCAAGAAGAATGGCCCATGCTGAGCCTGCTAGGCTTAGCCTCCTGTTGGAAGCCTGTGCAGAGGAAAAGCAAAGTGAAGGGGAGCTCATGGAAGTATGTTGTAGGAGGTCACTGTCACTCTAGAACACCAAAGCCAGACCACCTCTTCCTTAGCTCTCTTCTCTGTTGTGATATAGGCCATGCTCCTTGTTCTTAAGCTGTCACAAATAGTTTGAGTCCATCAGTAATTGGGAGATTTTCATCAGTGGTCAGCTCTTGTGGTGGTATATCTTCCTCAAAATAAAGGAGAGGTAAATAAGAATGGCTTCAGTGCCTGTGAAAACAAATCATCCTAAATATCCTGTCATGGAGCTACTAGAGTGAGTCCAGTGGAGGGCTACTAAGATAATGAGGGGACTGGAGCATCTCTCTTATGAGGAAAGGCTGAGAGAGCTGGGACTGCTCAGCCTGGAGGAGAGAAGGCTGGGGGGAGGGAAATCTTAGCAATGTGTGTAAGTATGTGAGGGGAGGCTGTAGAGAGGACAGGGCCAGACTCCTTGCAGTGGTGCCCAGTGATAGAATAAAAGGTCACAGGCAGAAACTGTAACACAGGAAGTTTGGTCTGAACCTAAGAGCAGCCTCTACTGTGAGAGTGACTGAGCACTGACCAGGTTGCCCAGAGGTTATGGAGTCTCCTTCCTTGGAGACATGCAAAAGCTGTCTGGTTGTAATCCTGGGCAATGTGCTCTAGGTGATGCTGCTTGAGCAGGGGTTTGGACTAGATCYCCAGGGGTCCCTTCCAATCTCAACCATTCTGTGATGCCTTCCTGAATATCTAACAGGATGGAAAGCAACACTGAGACCTGTTAGCTGAACTCATGCCTTCTGCAGGTCATTCATTGTCACCACTTAATGGTGATACAGGGGCTTGCATTTCTCATCTATCACTTTGCCCTGCAGAGCTCAGGCAGTGATATTCAGTGCCTTGGTTCCAAAAAGCATATGAATTACATCACTTCTGTTCTTTCCCTTTGACTTTTTAAAAGCTGATATGTTTCTCTCCCATTTCTTTCTCTTGCCCAGGTGAAGGGGGTAAAATGAGTGTGGGGACTCCTGCAGAGCAGTTATTTTCAGGGGAAGTGTCAGGGATTGCAGAATTTATCTGAATGTGTCATCAGGGATGCCATAGTGACAGTAGTGAGCCCACATGTGTGGGAGATGGAAAAACAAAAGTAACACAAGAATCACAAATTTCTGCTGAAAGCAGGAGAGAATAGACTACAAGCTACACTGACAGGTGCCTATGTTCAGCAGGGAACCATGTTTTTAACCAGAGCAGATGCAAGTGGTTAATCTGAAAGTGCAATACAAGGAAGCTTGTTGGGTTTACCTTGCTTTTTTTTTTTGGTGGCTTACCCTGCTTCTGTGCTAAGTCCTGTTCTCATAATCCTGCTCAGTGTGCTTGTTGGGGGGTGAAGGGGGAGGTATAGCTTGGCTGCAACCAGCTCTTGTGGCAGTCTCATGCAGGCAAGGCCTTGGAATCCTCACTGGGGTATTCAGCTCTGCAGCCCAAAGATGAGGGCACTGCTGCAGGTCAGTCACATGCGCAGCTAGGTTTTATACTTGGATAAGGGACAATGCCGTTAAGTTACTTGCCATCTTGTGCTCTAGATGATCAAGCAAAAAATGAGCAGGCATAAAGCAAGAAAAAACAGGAGGCCTGTTCAGTTGCTGCAAATTCTTTCAGAGCCCTTGACCTTAAAGCTTCCCTTCTGAAAGTCAGTGTGTGGAAGTGCAGTGCTGCACTTGTAGCCCTGCCTGCCAGCAAGTGTTACAGTTGTGCTGCTCAACGCACAATGTGGTAGACTGGATGGTCACTTGGTTTGTGTGAGCTCTATTGCTTAGGCTATTTAATTCTCTTCTTCCAAACAACAAATTGAAAGTTATTTCCTTTACCCTAAACTTCTCCCAGACTGCATGCTACATCAAACTAACAGCTGCAACACAGAGTTTGGAGAAATGTCTCCCTTGCTTTGATGTCAGAAGGCATGGAGAGAGATGAAACTACCGAACTTGAACCCTGCTTCTGCTCTGGCATTGAGGTTGCTGAAGAAATAGGCTTCTCCTTTAACAAGACACCTGACAAAGTTTTGCTCTGTGATCTGTAATCACTTGTGGCTCAAGTTTTTCTGATAAAACCAGCAGATGGATCCCTAGAGAAGAGCAATTAGTAAGATTTTCCTTGGCTTTCCCTACATCAGGCCCCAACAGAACATAAGGGTGGTCTGACTGCAGTATGGGGCAGCCTGGCATCATCCCAAGCCCTTGCCCTTAAAAAGGTGGCTGTCTGTAGCAGGGGCAGAAGCACTGCTGCCCAAAGGAGAAACAAATGAGCTGGTACAAATCTTGGGGCTAGCAGTGCCCAGGGCTGAGTCACTGACCTTGACAGCTTATACATAGGGCAAAACTGACAATGTTGAGGACAAGTCCCAGGCAACAGCAGTTTCTGGGACAAATAGACTTTCTAACTGAGCTAGAGAGCATAAGAGGCAAGAGAAAGGGACTTTCTATATCCCTTGAAGTAGAATGATTGTAGGTCATGCAGTGCCTGTTATTCCCCTTTGTCTTTGACAGAATTGTTCCACAGAGTTTGGGAAACGGGTGTGTTTGCAAAGCAGGATTTGCTGCTTTTCACCAAGCAAAAGGTGTTGTAAAGCTGCCTATAAGGACAAAGGAGGCCTATCAAGGTGTTAGGAATAACACAGTGCTGTCATCAAGTGTGGTGGGCTTAAAACTAACTGTATCGATGAGAGCACTCATAAAGGCTGGCTGAGATACCACAGCACAAATGTACTTATTTTCTAAGCTTAGCCAAAGCAGGCTTGGAAACTGCAGTGTCATAGTAACTCTGTAGTAGAGGTGCTATTAGCGGGATTTGATTATTGCTGTTCCATGCTGAAACTTAGCCAAAAAACGCGGCTGAAGTTTGGGCCTTGTTGAATTGGTAAAAGACTTGCCATGGATTGGGGCCAAGAAATCAGGTTGAAATGCACAGGTGGAAAAGAACAAATGTATGGGGAGAAGAAGGAAATTAGTGTAGTTCTTGATGCTTTTTCAAGGAGAAGTGGGAAGAGCAAGTGGCTAGAGTTCTGGCTCCAGGGGCATAAGGCCCCTGATTCATAACATGAATGATGATCACCTCAAGAGCCTTCTTGCAGGCTTCCCACTGGCAGAAGCTGCGGAGAGGGTTAGCCTGCTGAGCACTCTGACAGCTGCCAGACCATTAGCCTGGGGAGTCTGCGSATACTTGGGCATGGGGAGGAATCTTTGACAAGTAGATGGATGCTTTACCAGGGGAGTGTGTCTGCAGGTATCAGCACTAAATAAATTAGAAAGTACAGTTGTTAGAGAAACTGCTGTTCCCTGTGTCTTGTCCTCAGGTTGTCAATTTGTGTCACGTTCTTGTCAGAACGTGTTAGTCCTCAACTTCGAAAGGACTGAAGCAAGGCTGTTGGTGACAGCAGCGGGCATCAGTTTTCTGGATAAACAGTATCATGAGAAGCTGGTTAAAGAAACCTCTTTCCCAGCAAGTGAAAAAACTTGAAACACAAAGCTGGCATTTAAGATAACTTCTAAGCATAACAAGATAAGCTGCATTACAGTGCTAATAAATGGAATAGTAACTGCTAACCCAGAGGGGAACCTTAGTTTGGTAAGGGCTTGTGTCATACTGGTGAAAAACAGTTTTGTGAGACCATGGAATCTATACATCTATCGGCATAACTTCTGGCAAGTTGGGGTGCAGTGTGTGTGTTGGGGGGAGAAAGGCACTTATATCAAGACAGCATAAACTGGAGACAGTACAGAAAAGAAAACTGAGGGAAAAGAAAATACTGAACAGATGATAGTTCCTGCTGTAGTTACCAGCATAGCTGCAGTCTCTCTCCATTATATTCAAGACAATATGTCACCATAGGCTATCAGTGTTTGTGGAAGCATGTGTGAGATGAATACTCTCAAAGCATAAACTGAATCTAGTAAATCACTTAATAGTCTGTGGGTGTCTCATGACAAGCAGCTGGCATTGCCAATTAATGGTTTAATCCTGTTTTATTTCTATTTTTTGACAGCACCTGCAGTGTGAACAGATCATGGCCCCATACAGATTAAATCATGATCCGTGTCCTAGAGAAAAGGCAATGCAAGCAATGTGGTGCAAGCGGTGACAAGACAAAAGCCAAGTCTGGAAGATGGTGTATGGGGTAACAAACACTAGTGTGCTTATGTGATCTTCAGCAGTGCAGAAACATTTGTCATAAAATTGAATTTTTAAACCATCCTTCGTCTGTACAGACAGAAGCCAAGGAGAGTCTCTGGAAAGCATGGTACTAAGTAAAGGTAGCAATGCTGAGAATTTCAGGTAGGGCCCTGTCCCCCTCCACACATATGCATGCGAAGACTGACAAGGGAAGAAGCATAAATGCCTGTGGAAGRAACAGAGCAGCACTTAAGTTAGGCTCACTTGCCTGCAGAAGGTCAGGTGCTAAACCTGTAACAAAGCAAGAGGCTGGGCTAAGATCATGGAGGGAGTTGAAGAAAGGGAACTTGAAGTTGTTCAGATTGGTTTGAGATGAGCTATTT
Organism: Apteryx rowi; assembly: GCF_003343035.1. NCBI lineage: Eukaryota > Metazoa > Chordata > Aves > Apterygiformes > Apterygidae > Apteryx > Apteryx rowi. The sequence goes on along the minus strand of NW_020451124.1, from coordinate 11,130 downwards.
CAGGAGAAGGTCTAGCTTTCAAGATAGTGATTTTAACAATGTCAATCTGTATTGAATCAGCTTTCCAAGTTTTACATTGCGAAGGGCATTTTAAGAGGCAGCCCACTCAATGTTACTGTGCCCATTGACATTTAGTGTGGGGGAAGTAATTATCTATGCCCAGAAATTCTTCATCAAAATATCTTCTTTAACAGATATGCTGGAATTACTTAAAGCTGAGGCTATATCTTGTGCTTAGCCTGTAATTCATATGGAGACTACTAAGAAAAGGGCTGTTTTCTTCACCCAAGACATGCAGCTGAAGTAGAAATATTTTCTTCAGCATATTCCAGTCAGCCTGTGTAGCTAAGTCTTATACTCCTCAAGCCTGGATATGAATGAGACAACCACGGGGACCTGATGCTCTTGCAACCTTGCTTGGCCTTTGCATATTCTGCCTCCTCCATGCAGTTATGTCCATAGTGTGATCTAAAAAGCCTGCTGTGGCCAGGGAGTCAGTGTCTCATTCTCAGGCCCACAAACAGCTGTGCTACAAGTTAGCTCCTGGGAATGCAAATGCAGTGCTTCTGCCATTCAGTGATCAGCATGCAAAATGTACCTAGAGTTGTTCTGAAGTCTATGGAAACAGGAAAATATCCTTTCATGCCAGATGCATGTGTTGCTCTTCTGTTTTTTTGATATGCATCAAACCAATAATTAACTGGGCTTCAGATGAGACAGTCTTAAGGACATTCTCACAGGAAAACTGATCTGCGTCCTCCAAAGACAGTTTATGGAAAGGCAGCAGTGTCTCTTTAGTAGAGAAACCTACATGTAGGGTTTGTTTCTCTAGCCTTCAAAACACAAATCATTCCACTTTCTGATGCAACTGGACTTGATGGAGCAGTGTTTACTGCCTTAAGACCTTGTCATAAGTTTCTATTGATGATAGATCATGTTTCATTAAAAACTAACAAACAAAAAATCAAACCCAAGTGGAGAGGGTGCAAAAGCAAGGGATAGGTTTTTATAAAAAGCAATTTGCTCCTTGTGTCATCATGGGGGGAGGAGAAGAAATGCCTGGACCTCATGCTATTGCTCAGCTGACATGTATTGCTTGTTGGGAAGAAATAGACCAAAATATAATGAAGTGGTTTCCAAACAAGCCTCTACAACTAGTTTGGATAATACTGCGTGTTGCAATTGTGATATGCTGTGTATGTGCAAGTAGGAGGCTTTTCTTTCTATCATATGTAAATGGCAGCTACTTTTAGCACTGTGGAGAATAGCTGGTGACAGCTGTCAGATCAGCTGCTTTGGACTGCCCTCCTGGCACAGTAGCTAACAYTGATTTGCTAGGTGTAGAGACAGAGCAATGGGGAAAGGCCTTTGAGGAAAGAGAAGCTGCAACTCTGTGGATCCGAGAGTGGACTGCGCGGTGGTTTACCCACAGAGGTTCCCTTCCTCCCTCCTTTTCTCTTCCCCCAGGGATGCAGCTCTGTCCTGCTCTGGAGGAAGGAGGTCTGCCAATGTGCAAGCCCTGAATTTCCCAAAGCCTGGATGCAGCGGGGAAGCACATAGCTGCTCTGTTCTGGGGGGCTGAGTGGGAGGTGGAGGCTGCATGGGGAGCATGATGTATTTCCTCCTAAGGTTAGACAACTGGGTGTGGTAGAGGGTGCAATAAAGATCTCTGCTGCCTGCACCTGTGTCCTGACCCACTGCACAAAACTCAAGCCGGCAGCCAAGTTCCCCCAGCTTTTGATCTCACTGTATGCCCAGAGGAACCTAAATATAGTTGTATCCTGCACGTGAGGCCCAGAAATGATCCTCCTGTTCCCTGGTGAGTTCTGCACCGATCACCAACAGTCTTCCTCCTTGCTGTTCTTCTGTTGCCTGCTGCCACCTCAAAGCCCYGTGTAAAAATAATGCGTTCATCCTGAGCGTGGGAGCTGCCTGTAGCTTCGCATTGGCTTGAGTGGGGTTTATGGAAGTGAGCTCGTGGGCCTAAGCACTGCGATCCTCCAATTCACTCTCAGCTTTCAGGGTGAACAGACGAGGGGGGAGAAGAGGTGAAACAAAAAGAAGCTAAGGTCTGATCTGGGGTCGTGGCTTTCAAAAAGGTGGCAGAAAAGACTATGGGCATAGGATTTTCTGTGACCTGGACATGCCATCTTGTCCCTGCTCGCTGTCTAAAACTGACTTATTGCACTGGCAGTGCAATGAACAGACGTAAGTGGGCAGGAGGTCTAGGGAAGTGGAGCCCAGTTGGATTTAATAATTACACTCATCATGATGACTGGGGAGCGTAAAACCTGGAAAAAAGACATTGTATGCTTACTTGATCGAGGTAGAAGACACATAGGTCTTGTTTCTTTTGCTGCTATTTCTTCATCAGTTCACTGAAATTTATAGGAAAGAGCATTTTTGGAACAGAAGTCCTTAGGTTCAACAGGTGATAATGGGTTTTCTGTCTTTTCTAGGTATTAGCAGTAGGCATGTGACATCATATCACAAAGTGATCAGATGTTCTAGGGGTTGTATTTATTGAACTTGTTGGCATTTCTTTATTTCAAATGTAAAAAAGTTCACAAAAAAAGTTGCTAGAAATGGAAACACTTCTTTACCTGTCTCAGCATCTAGGGCATGTATGTTCAGCGTACCACCTCTTTGTCAAGCATTAAAGTATCTAATTTTTTGGACTACTGAAAGATAAGGAGATTTGCCCAATCCAGCTGATCGCAAAGGAGTTCACTTTGTGGTTGTGTTCTGTGCTTTATTTCCTTTAAAACAACAAAGTTGTTTTTATCTAGCAGTGATAGCAGTGTTTTTTACAATGTTACAATGTAGCTCTTCTTTCTAGCAGAACACCAGTAATGAGGAAATACACCTCTCAAGAAGGGTGAAGAAAAGGCTACCTGAAGCAGATTCAGACTTTGTATTGACAGGATGGATGGGATGGCTGCAGAGGTTCGTAATGAAATTTGGAGTTTTCACCCCCTGCTCATCAGCTCAGACCCAGCCCAGCCAAGGTGTCCGCCTCGGATCTGTGATGCTCTCAGAAAGGTACTGTGGTATGTGAGAAATGAATTTTATAACTTTAATCTATATGTCAATAGACAGGTGCCCATATCAAAGGCCTGCCAGCCTTTCTGCTTTGTTCAGTTGACGTGAAGAGTGGATTAACCTAACGTGAGAAGTTTTTCCAGGGCAAGATAAGGTTTATTCACACAAAACACCTCTAAGTGCTTGTCTCCAGAACTACTAGAACTCATCTGGAACAGCTGTTAAAAGTTTTCATAAGGAAATAGGCATGCACTGAAAAAAGCAGGGAGGACTGCCGACTTTTCACTGTCCTTACATATGCTTATCCACTACTTAGCCCACTGAGATGCTGATCCTAACTGTGGCTTCCCAAGGTTCCCATCAAAAAAAAAAGATTTCGGTGTTAGGCTGAAAAGCGGAGAGACTCAGATYCCCTTGCAGTGACCCTCTGCTCTCTGAAATGCCACTGTACTGTGGAGAACGGTCAGGATCAGGTAGTACATATTTTTATTAAAATTTCTTCCATTTCTTCATGAAAATCTGTATTTTAGGAAAATATTCTTTAAGGAGGAGAGAGAATTAAAAGTAATCTTTGTATTTCAAAATAATTAATGCTGAAACTAGGACAGATACAACTAGATTTTAATTGAACAAACTACTGTAAAGACTGTCCTGCAGGATTAGATGCTTGGACTACAGAGTTGTAAAGACCAAGCCACCCTCGCTGATGGGAAAAATTACCAGGTTTCATTAAGGAGGAAATAGAGGTTTGGAAAAGTGTATATATATATATATATATATATATATATATATATATACACACATGTATATGGGTATCAAAGAGCCACAAAAATTATCGCCTATGCAAACTCACTGTACCTAGCAAATCCTGCATTTTTTAGCATTTTCATTAGATCAGAAGAAGTCAGAAAGTGAAGATCAGGTTGATTCATGGTCCTGTTTGTATGTTGTACATCACTGGATGTGTCCCATGTTCTTATGGGAAGCTTTCAGACTTCTGAGAGACTTTGTCATCCTCTCTGCATGCTCTGTTGAGCAGAACCAGCACATCCCCTTCTCAGAAGTACTCTTTTTTTTTGTCTTGATTGGCAAAGGGTGCTACTAGTCATAGAAATAAATAGCTTCTTTAAAGATCTATTACATAATAAATTTCTGAGATTACCTCTTTTTCACACTTGATGCATTTTACTGGGAGCTAAGCTTTTCAACTACTCTTTGAAAAACCAAACACCTAAGACTCAGAAACACTGAATATTTAAGAACACAGCTTAAAGCTACACTACCATTTGACAGGGAAAAAAAAAATACGGTCTTCCTCTTTACTCTGTGGAAGAGAAAGTGGACCTACTGAGATGATGTGATCGGTMGTCTTCCTCTTTAGTTTTACGCTCCTGAAAGAAAACACCAGGTACGTTCAAAGCACGTACTCACAGCATCCAACAAAAGATAAAATCTTTTCCAGCAAGCAGCCTCAAATCCAGGAGGTGCAGGTGAGAATGGGTGTCAGCCACAAGCCAGAGCTGTGCTGCAAAGGAAAGGGACTACCTTCAACAGCTGAAGTACAAAAGAAAGAATAATAGTGGAGCAGCTTGTCAAAGAAAGAGTCATTGCTTTTGTTACTTCTGGTTTTCCCATCCTGAATAACTTTTTATCCTAACAGAATGCAGCCAAAATGAACAGAAGAAACTAATCTGGGCAGTCCATGAATGACGGATCAGATGACAAGTGCATTCCAGTACATCTGCTGTGGAGGGGTGCAGAAGAGAGTCCCTGCAGCAGGTACAATGACCCTAAATTTAATGCCCCTCCTCCCTCCCCTACTTCCTCATATAGCTGTTCATCTTTCTTGATTGCGGGATTTTGTAAGATATGATCCATCGCTACCTTCACAAAGAGCCTGTGGTTCAGTTCCCATGGAAAGGCTGTAACTACAACATTTGAAATGTCACGTTAAAACACTGCAAGCATTGCAGTTAACAAGAAAGCATTGCCACATGAGGCAAAGCGCTGTCTCCCAGGTACCAGAGAAGGGGAAAGAATTAAAACCTTTAAACAGTCTAAGTGAACTGTGATATGCAAAAAGAGGGTTTTATTTTGTAAGATRCTGGAGTACTTCATTTATAAATATAATTTTCCTTTTAGATATAACAGAGGGACTCAGTGCAGAATAAATGTGGTTATGCAATGTAAGTAAACATGGACATACTAGGTACTCTTGATGGTCCCATGTTGACATATTGTTGGAAGGAAACTTATGTATATAGTGAGAAGACCAGATAATATGTCTAGTTARATGAAAGACCTAAGCAGTAGGCATGGAAATCATACCCCACAGACATTGCAGCATTTGACACTAGGTGSTGCTTTGCAGTGATCTTCTTTTATTGCAAAAATCCAAGTATTTTCCTTTAGGAGTTTTTACAGATCAGTGCCTCTAGGTAACTATGTCCTCTCCCAGTGGCAGAACATTTTTATTCTTACTTTTTAAATACTCCAAGTCCTCTGGCTTGGCCTCAACCTTTTTTTCAATAAATTAACATCATTATTACCTCCCAACCATGAACCCAGTGAAGCTTCAAAATTAGTACTCTGAACTCTCCATATTTCTAACCTGTGAGATGTGCTCTCTTTCCTATAGGCTATATGAAAGGAATGAAGGTGGATTTACAGATAGGCTGAAGAGGCATCTAATGTCCAGAGGTGATCATATGCCTCAGGTACAAGCTGTCAAAGAGAAGCTAGTTCTGACTTTGCACTTATTTTTTAAATGGTCAAAAATGAGATGGTGTTCCAGGTGTTTTAGTGACCTTGAAAACATGGACTGCAGCTGCAGCCTTTGTATAATAAAACTGGTGATTTGTGATACAGGAACACTTAACCCTAAAGAAGGTAACAGGCAGCTGCTAATTTGTGATAAAAGACAGTTCATTGGTTTACCTGAAAGGAAAACATTAGTAACTATCAGAGGACCAATTCAGGAACAAGGCGTGTTCTGTTAACTACAATTTTTCATCAGTTCTTCTACACGGGCAGCAATTTCTGTTTTTCTGTGGAGGTGATGTGGAGCATCTTCAGTGTCCTTGAAATCAGGGACATTTCCCCCCCACCCCTATGCATGTGATAACCTCAGCAGCATGTGGAATAATCCACRGAGGATTTTCTTCACATGATGCAGGTTATGCTGACAGAGGAAAAGCCAAAAAATGGATATGTTTCTCCCCCAGCTGTGTGAGCTGTGTCCTCAAATACCAGGTTTTCCTTCTGACAACCAGCCAGTGATGAAAACACACAGAAGGAGGCCAAAGCAGCATAAAAGCATGGTTTTATTCCAGGTGAAATACGCTGTGAGCCTCTGACCACAGAAAAGTAAATTGGGCTGCCCGGCCTTAAAAAGCATAGCGGGGACGAAAGGGCAGGATGGTGACCTGAGCACTCCCACCCTTAGAGCAGCGCATTGCAGCACAGACAGTGATGGTTTTGCACAGATGACGGGGGCCAGGCAGGATGTGCTGCTGCTGAGGGGCTGCCACCAGGGTGCAAGGTGCTGCACGCCCGGCCCAGCAGTGCTGCCTGCTGCCATGCGCACCCTGCCCAGTCTGGGCTGCAGCTGGCTGTGGTGGTGCAGGCTGGGACCGGGGGCTGGTCAGTGGGGTTTCAGCCAGAACACGCTGGCTCCTTCCTCTCTCTGCCCAGCAAAGCCATCGGCACGGAGAAAACTGCGCAGAGAGGCCTCCAGGCAGCTGCGACTGCAGGACAAAGCCTTCTCCTAGCTCTGCAGAGCCCAGCGGTGAGTACAGAGCTCCCTGCGCACCGGCGTGTCCCAGCCAGTGTCTGCCAGGCCTGCTTTGAGTGGTACGGGACAGATGGGCCGTGCCAGGCGACYGGGTGGCCCCGTGCAGCCTCACTGTTCCTGGCTGGAATCACTGGGGCTGCCCCAGGGGTAAGAGCATGGCAGGACTCAGTGTGTACACGACTGCATGTCCCCAACCTGCCTCTGCCAGGTCAGAGACACAAGTCTTGACCCAGGTGCACTTTACAGGCTGGCTAGCGAGAGCCGCCGGGAGGGTGTTTCTCTCTGCGTGGCAGCCACTGAGCTATGCTGCCAAGCCCGGGCAAAGCATTTCTACTGCTTTCCCCATAAAGGGAACAGGGTTTCTCCTTTTTGGGGTTGGAGATGCTCCTCATTCCTCTGAGGGCCTCGGTGACTCGGGCAAAGGCTGTTTGCACTGKGCGTTCCTGCAAAAGGGTGGTTGGGGAGGGGGCGGCTCTGGGCAAAGCGGTTGTGTGTGTTAGCTCTGTTTTGGTGGTGCTGTGTCCAGCTGTGCTGCTGCGATGGCTGTGTGCGCCTGACACCAGAGCCTCGTGGGGAGCTGCCGTGATCCCCGGCTGCTCCATCACAGCGAGACCCAGGTGTACAGCCTAGCGTTTGCTCTTGCTCTGTGCAGGCTGGGCGCCAGGGCTGGGAGCTGCTGCTCGAGCAGGAGCTGCGTCCTGCTCGCTGCGGCTCTGTGGCTGGTCCCTCGCAAGGCCCTTGGCCAGCGCAGGCGGTGCCGCGGGGGAGCAGCCGAGTCGGAAAGGCTCAGGCCGAGCTGCAGCGAGGAGCAGGGCCCCGACACGGGGGTGCCGGGGGACACTGACGCGGGAGACAGTGTGCGGTGAGTGCCCGAAGTGGTGCCCAAGCAGCACCGAGACGCGTCCCGGCTCTGGGGCTGAGCGTGAAGGGTCCCCGGGAGCAGGGGGCTCTGCGAGGGAGCAGGATGCTGCACCGCGCAGGTGGTGGCAGGGAGGGCTGCGCCTGGGGGCACCTGGCAGGGGCCGAGACGGGGGGAGAGGCAGCAGCAGGCTGGGGCTGAGGAGCCCGTGCCTGGCTGCTGGTGAGGAAAAAGCCTTTTGGGCTTGTGGCACCTGGCTTTTGTGCTGTGCACGGGGCAGTTTGAGGGACGGGGGACGGCAGGTGTCGGTGCGCGGGTGCCGCTGGGCACTAAATGCAGCCGGGGTGCATGCCCTCGCGGGGCAGCGTCTCCCTTCGCTGAGGCTGTGCCTGGGCTCAGGCCGAGCCCCGCGGGGCAGCTCTGCCTGGGGAGGCTGCGGGCAGGGCCGCGGTTTCTGTGCCCACAGCCCCAGCGCTGAGTGTGGGGGGGCCGTGGGGCACCCAGCRGGGTGGGCACGGCCGAGCCTGGGGTTGCTCCTTGTGGTGCTGGGCCTCTCCTGAAAGACCCTTCAGGTTTGCTTGGGTTTTTGTTGTTGGTTTGCTTTTACAGGGAGAGAGGAGCTCCAGCAGTGCCATCAGAGACAGCCGGTGCAAGTGCCCCAGCATTCCCCAGCACTGGATCTCCGACACTGCCGCCTGCGTGCAGAGCCTGGGACAGCGTGTCCGGCAGGAGGGGCTGCGTCCCTGCCCCTCTCACCCGCACGGGGACCTCGGGGCCTCGGAGGCGCTTCCTGGGGAGCCCGGGGGCATTTTCCCCTGCTGCCTTCTCCCTAAATCGCCTGCAGGGCTTGTGTCACTGCTGAGGAACAGCTCCAGCCTCACTGCCTGCCTCTGCGTCACGTCCAGGGGTGCMGACACCGYGCGATGKYCTCGCACMTCCTTTCTGCGCTGGGAAAGGGAACCRGCAGAGCCGCGATGCAGAGAGGCAACGTGAGGTTTAGTTCGTCCCTGGCAGAAGGCGCCCGGCTCCCTGCTCCCAGCAGCACAACTCCACTCGCCTCCCTCCTGCCCTGTGCGCAGTCCCGCTCCTGGCTGGGGACGACCTGCCTGCGCCCGCCTGGCTCTTGGCCTCTGCGGAAACCCTGCTGCGATGGGAGTACAGCGCCAGCTTGGGACAGCTCAGCTCCAGCT
>NW_020451124.1:0-861 GCF_003343035.1 Apteryx rowi | reverse complement strand
CTCCGGCCGCGGCTGCAGCGAGCAGAGCCCCCCGCGCCCCCGACGGCGCAGCCGTTACGGCGGCCCCGCCCCCAACCGGCGCCTTTTAACGGCTGTGGCCCCGCCCCGCCCGCGGGGCCCGCCCCGCCCCGGGTCCTAGCGCCGACCGTTCCCCGCCCGACCAATGGTCACTGCCCGGCCGTTCCCCGCCCGACTAATTGTTACCTGCCCGACCGTTACCGCCCGACCGTTACGCGCCCGCCCTGTGGTGACAGCGCGGGGCAGGGGGCGGTGGCACGTGCCGCCTGAGGGCGCGCGACAACCGTTACAAACCGCCGCGGTGCTGAGGCGCCTCGCGCTCGCCCTGCAGCCGCTTCTCCCGGCCGCCCGCAGCCCCCGCACCGCCCGCCCCCCCCACCGCCACCGCCACCGGCCCTGCCCAGAACCCCCGGCCCCGCCCGGCCCGGGCAGCCCCGGCCGCTCCCGCACCGCTTACCTGCGGCCGGGCGGCCCCGCCGGGGCAGCGATCGCTGCCGCCGCCGCCTGGCGGGAAGTGACAGACCCGCGCCGGGGGCGGCCCGGCCCGGCCCTGGGGCCCCGCACACCGAGCGCCGCCGGGAGCCGCGGGGACCCGGGCGCAAACGGCGGCGGCGGGGGCGAAGCGACTCGCGGGGCCCCGGCACAGAAACACCCCCGCTGCTGCGTGAGGCTCCAGCAAGGTTTAYTTCAGCGACGCCTCGGAGGCTGCTCGAGGCCGGTGGCGCGGAGGAGCCGAGCRGCCGCCTGCTGCACCCGCGGGTCCCCGTCGCCCCGCAGCACCCGCAGAGCTGCAACGGCACCGGCCGCGGCGTTGGTGCTGGCACCGGCACCAGCCCCGGCCCC
>NW_020451123.1:315733-322068 GCF_003343035.1 Apteryx rowi | reverse complement strand
GTCACCAGGTCACCCACCCCATTCAGCAAAGGGCCCACATTTTTCCTAGTCTTCCTCTTGCTACTGATGTATTTGAAGAAGCCCTTCTTGTTGTCCTTGACATCCCTTGCCAGATTTAATTCCAAATGGGCCTTAGCCTTCCTCGTCACATCCCTGCATACTCTGACAATGTTCCTATATTCCTCCCAAGTGGCCTGTCCCCCTTTCCACATTCTGTATACTTCCTCCTTCTGGTTGAATTTATTGGGGTTCATCTGCCTGTCATTGTTCTCCTATGCTTCTTTGTGTTCATGCAGATGAGCCTTTCATCACATAACCTGACAACCTTAAGTGACTATATCCACATTGCAGCTGAAGATAGGAAAGGGTGGGAGTAGCTGCTAGTTTGGGGTGGCATAAATCCTCTCCTGATCCCAAACAAGGCAGCCAGCTGCACTCATGAGCAGGACACACCAAATGAAAGATCTGTGCATTAATGGGAATACCAGCATGCCTTGCCCTACCTTCTGTGTCCTTTGGTCCCCAGTTTCCAATGCTTAAAAGAAAGAAATGTTAAAATACACAAATAAATAAACAAAATAAAAACAAGTTATTCATCTGAGAGGCTGGAGTCCTTCCCAGTCCTTGTGAAGCAAGAAAGTTCTTTTCAGTACTGGTAATAACTCCCAATTTTGTGTCACCTGCAAATTTTATGTACACATATTTAGTTCATGCTACTAGACAAAGATCAATCCCAAGATCCTCTGTGCAGAAAGAATTAACTCATCCTTGTACAAAAGAAGCAAAAGTGCCATGATAAGGATGATTCTCTATCTTGTAGTTTGCACTAGAGGAGGAAGATTCAAATTTCAATCCTTATTTCAGGACTGTTTTTGTATTCCATACTGCACAGTCAATGGACAAAATAAGGGAACAGTTTTTTCAGCAGCTACTAGGCTGGAACCCAGGACAACCCACAACCCTTTGTGTACAAGATGCATGTAGTACAAATGCTAACCACTTCGCAGAGAGCCAAAATAAACGTTGATTTCTCTTTCAGTGTCCTTAATTCCGTTATACAAAATGCAATAGCTTTGACAAGACGAAATGTAACTTCCCCTAAACTCTTGAACTGACAACAAATTGTTGGTCTAGGCAGTCTTTCTGAGAAGATGACCAATATGTGTTTTAAATCCTTCAGAAAAAGAAAGACAGTAAATCTGCATATAGCATGCTTATGACTCCCAACATTTTAAAAGGAGCTGTGTGTCTGTGTGAGCAGAAAGGGAGGCATAATAACAAGAAACCTAGAGGTATGCTGGACAAACTTAATAGTTTTGACTGCTATTTAGGAGGAAGTGTGATTTGGTGAGACGGTCTAGGAACTATTATTTTGTGGCATATTCTGATTATCTGTCATAGTTATTCATGACAGGGCATAAATACAGCAGTGGGTTGGTATGGTTTTTTTTCCTCCTTATCCTTATCTTTTATAAGGAAACTTATAGCCTATTTCACTTTGTTAATATGCACTTAATAATTACACTAGGTAAGAGTCTTTGATTATACCTGATAAAAAATAGTTATTTTCTCCCCCAGGTTAGTAGAAACAGAGAGATTTTACTGAAATACTGAAAAATTTCAGTGTTGGAGATTTTTTTTTCTTTTATTTTATCTTGCTTTTTAAAAGTCTTTCTAGCTTGAGTGTTAATAATTTCCTTCAGCAGTATAATCACCAGCAGACAACAGAAGGTACAACAGAGACAAAGATGAATCATTTGAATACTAATTAATTACAAATGACCAATTAGAGGAACCATTAATTTCATTTCGTGGCACCAAATCAAATGGCCCATGCATCGACTAGAAGAGTGCTTCTTGTATCGGCATGAATAGAACCAGGCCTTAGGGTATAATTTATTAGCTTTCACATATACAAGTCCTAGTGAAGTTAAAGAGAATTCTGTCCAAAATTCAGTGGCAAGATGTCTCCCTAAGATTGCCTAATTGCTTTGTAAGTGCTATTGAAACAGGAAATGTAGCTGCTACTGCAGTTGTAAAATAAAAGGAAGAGAAGGAAGGTGGTTATTGCTTCTGTTTTTAAGTATGAAAAATGTACTCACATAGTACAATGATGAAGACATTCAGACTTGCCAGAATGGAAATATGAATAGTGTAGTAAAAGAACAGGCGTGTGTTACATTTTAAGATAATGACAACCACCCCACATTGTGCAAGAGCAATGGTTGAATAGCTTAAACTGTTGTAAGGTTATTAGAAGTATCCTGCAGATAATATTTCATGTGCAAAATAAGCTTTTGAGAGTTTTATATTACATTACAGTTAAAGAATCAGAAGGCTGCTGCCCTATAAGTTTACATAACCTAAAGGCTGTGAATGCTTCCCTGATGTCCCTTTGGTTAGAGAAACATAACTGATCCTACTGATAGCAACCCTTCTAAACAAAAAACATCCACTGTGACTTTTATGTTAGATCCTGTTCTAGTGACAGAAACAAAAACATACTCCTTCAAGAGCCAAGCAGCCTTAGACTTCACTACTCACAACAGGAGAAAAATCACTGTAAAACACACCAGGATCTGGCAAAACAGTTGTATTTGGGGAGTTCTGAAACCCCAAACTAAGATGACAGAAGTTACAGATGAACTTTATCACAGAACTATTCCCATCATGACTGGAATGATGGGACAAGGCACTGATGCATGATAATGCCACTGAAGCATTTCCAACTACAATTCAGAAGGACTTTTAACCCCCTCAAACCCCTGTCTACTGAAGATAGATCATGATCCCAGCGGGGCTATGGCAAAACGCTTTTTCTGAGTGGTTTACTTCAGGTGAATCTTGACTGGCATTGAAGAAATATGCATATGCATTTATCATTAACAGAAGTGTTATCTAAAATAAGCCTTTTTGGCTTATATWGGTAATAAACCTATTACAATTTTTCTACCAGTGCTGATGAAGGAAAAAGACATGAAAACAAACCTTCCAAATTTTTTCAAATTTTCAAAAATTTCAAGCACAAGCATTAATTTTTTTTTCCCTTCTCTGACTAAAATAAGATTAAAAAAAAATCACGGTAGTCTCTTTTTCTTTTTTTTTTCCTGCATTTTATAAGGTTCATATTTCAATCTTAACCCATTCATTTGGGGAAAAAAACCTTAAGAATTTATCTCGTAGTGAGATTAGAGATTTTTACACAACAACAACAATGAAGGAACTGAGGCTTTAAGCGAAACTCTAGATATCACAAATGTTGCAGTAGAAACTTGAGGGCTAACAGCTCTGTGCAGTGCATGCCTCTGGGGTCAGTGGGCAAAAAAGCTGAGGCTGAAAATGAGGGTGTTTGTGTACAAATGAGTAGGTGGTGATATGTATTCACTGACTAGCTTGTGAGTGATGACTCAACTAAGTTTATTAATCTCTAACTATGAATAAGGCCCTAAGTAAGAAGTTCATGTGAATGCAGATTTATGGCTTTTGAGCAGTCACCAAATTACAAACTAACGTCTATGTTTGAATAAAAAACTAACTTTAAAAAAACATGTTTTCCCCTTGGTAAACAATGAAATTCCATTGCAAGGTAACCTTAATCTTCCTAAGTCACTTACTTGTATTTCAGAGAGGTATTTTAAAACTAGAAGAGCAACTTTTTCAGAGGATGGTTATCCTATTTGTGAACTCAGTAAACCAACAGGTTCAATCCTGCAAGGTTGGCAAGTAAAAGATAAAAGTTTCTGCTTTTTTCATACCTCCCCCAAATCCTGGATCAGTTGTTAGCTCTTTCAGATTCTAGCACAAATTCATTTCAAAGCACTTCTAACTGTCCTCAAGACTCTGCTATTGTAGCTACAAACCACAACAAAGTGGAAGACCCTCAGTTAAGGAATCATTCTCTGCCTCTCCTCGTTTTCAGTATCTTCAGAAGTGTTAGGAATAATGGACACAATTGCCTTGAAATTTGTAGTTGCTAACCTGGTTTTGTAGCTGTATGGCCCAGAACACAGATCCCTTGGCTTTCAGCATGCAGCACAAGAGAACTGTCAGAAGCTGCAGAACATTCATTTAAGTAACTGCTGGGCTGTTGACAACTTGTGGGAAACGGCAAACAGAAAAGCAAATACGAAATTCTACCTTTCTGCCAAGATTATTTCTGTCCTATGTGAAAAATCCTAGTGGCCCAAGACAGTTTCCAGGATGTAGCGCCCTCTTCAATTCCAGGTGTTCATGTCTTCCTCTCCCACCAGAATACCACAGCAATCACCAGATCACAAATACCCTGAGGAAAGAAGACCATGCTGTGCACCATGCAGCAAAAAGTCTTCACAAGCCACACAGGGCATACGCTGGGGTCCAATAGGTACATCCCAACTAACTGTAGGCAGAGACTCCAAGAAAACTCAGCTTCTACAGTTTTAGTATTAGGTGCTCTGTGTCCTCCTACTTCCAACATTAGAAGTATACACTATCGTGTATTTGAATTATCCCATAGAACTGATAGAACAACTTGTTTCATAAGTAGTTTTCTCTTCCCTTGGGCAAGTTTCTCAGGTAACTAGTTATGCCGAGGGCAGAGGTAAGGGTTTGGCCACTAACCCTCAATCCAGTTTGTGACAAGCATTTGTGCAGCAGCTGGTTGTGATGTTAAAATTAGAACCATGATTTCACATGGTGACTAAGCAGATTAAGGAAAATGGTAGTATACTAATACATCTTCCATTGGAGAATTTCAAAGCTTTTGCAATTGTAATGCTGTTGTGTATCTAAGAGAAGTTTGGGAGGAACACAGAACACAGCACTTGCTTGGAAAAGTTAGCTGACATTTCTAATACTACTAAGATGAAATTTAAGCTTATTTTTGTCCATTGTATGTCTCAGCTACCAAGGGATAGACCTACAGAGATTCTGGCTTGAATAGATTTAAAACAGATTCACATAGAGATGTCACTGTGTGACCTTTAGTATAAAAGCTTCCAATAACATCACTGGAAAAATATATCTAGGAATGAATATCAGTCAGTGGTTGCAGACTTCCTATTAAATGAAGCTACAGATTTTTAAAGTATTTTTCCATGATGAAAAAAATCATTAGGCATGTGCATATATGGAAGAAAAAGAAGTTGAGGGGAAAGTCTTCAAATACACAATAACAGGAATTAGACAGGGAATGAAGTCAGCTAGGGGAGGATGCCATTACAGGAGCCAGTCAGAGAATCCTATAGCAGGTTGGAAGGGACTTAAGCAATTCCGAAGGATAGACGACTTCATTTCCCTAGATAATCTAACAAACACTAAATATACTGAAAGGTGGGAAGTTGTTCCAGAAGTCTGAGCTGAATCTTTCTCACTGTAGTGGAGGAAAGATCCTGTCTCTCTGATATCTTTCTCTTTGCAGTCATCTCCTACATGCTTGAAGACTGTCATCATTCTTCCTTGCCACCCCTCTGATCCATTGACTAAATAATGTCAATTCTTTTGGGCCTTTCTTTGCAGGTCAGATTTTCTGGACTGATGATTACTCTCCTCATTGCTCTCCTCTGAGCCCATAACGTGAAAGTATCACACTCAGATCTTGGCACAGGCTTTACCAGGGTTGAGTATTTACCCTTTTCCTGTCTCATATTTCACCTTGTACTTCTCCCGTTGGTCAGAGAGGTGAACTAATTCTTTGGGCTTTATTATATTGCTTCCATTAGGAAAGGAATGACAGTGTCAGAAGTTAGAGAGCCCTTGATTGTTCAAGTTGCACTGACTTGCTCAACACAAAACACAAAAAACACACACACACACACACACAAAAAAAGGAGCTGAAAAAGCTCATGCACTTGCTAGTTTCTGGATTCATCAAGAACATCTTTTCAAAAGCCAGTGTATTTCTTGCTATTGGAAGGCACTTCTGTTCCCATATTTAAATGTTTCAAATTCCTGAATTGCCCTTCCTCTCAGTAAACTGGCAAACCAGAGAAAACTTCCCAGTAGCTGCTCATCAGTAAGCAAAAGCTAACTGGGAAGGACAATGAAGCTATATTGTATTTTGGGGCATAGCTATTTATGAGCTATTATATGATGATTCTTCTGGAAATTTGTATTTCTTTTTATATGAAGGCTACTCCACACTACATTTCAAGGGCAAACTGCAGACCATCAAGCAGGATTTCAGAGCTCTGGGGATGGTGGTCAAGGGTCTGGGAGCCCAGGTCATCTTCTCCTCAATCCTGCCAGTGAGGGGGATGGATGAGAGGAGGAGGAGACGGACTTTCCAGGTTAACGACTGGCTGCGCCGCTGGTGTTGGCAACAGGGTTTTGGTTTCTACGACCATGGGACCCTGTTT